>NW_019385034.1:130302-254036 GCF_000671375.1 Centruroides sculpturatus
GTAAGTCTAATACAGTACTGTAATTTTATACATTTCTTGTGAAAGAAACATTTCTTATTCAACGGCGATTAAAATTATTTATATTAATGATGTCTCCGAAGTTCAAGGAACTATTCGCAGAAAAATAAGTTATTAGAAATCGGCCGCGTTTGCTGAGCTGTTCCGCGACGTAAACAATGTTGAGCAATGGCGATGTCGAATGGTGACACTCGGTAAGTAATCCTACAATTTTTTGTTTACAGCGTAGTTTATACGGATTATTTCCAAAAAGAATATACGTATTTTGGAAATGTTGAGTCGGATTAGTCTAGAATCGATTAATTTTATGGAAGAAAACCTTTCAATCAGCCGTAGTCCGTAAACTTGACAAGTGTCGGGCTGTGATTGGAACGACTCGTAAGAAATCGGATTCCTAAAGAATGGAACGTATCTATATCTTATAGGGGGGGTCGACTGTAATCAACACGCATGACGTCACATATTAGTTCTTTCAATCTCATTCTGTCTGTTAAATACAGTCGCGTACAAGCGTACAAGTGAGTATTTATTTTTTTATATCATAGATGATAACACTTATTTATTTAAATTTAATTAGACTACAGTAGCAATAATGGATATGTGGTTGAAAACTGGTAAGCTTCATTCCACGGATGCAGGAATTAGTTTTGCTACTACTGTTGAAAATGAACCAGATGTTAGTACCAAAAAGTTGTCTGGTGATTTGGAGTTACCCATTTGTAAAAAGCGGAAATATATTGAAGAATACGTAAAATTTTGTTTTACGTGGATTAGTGATGAAAATGAACCAAAAGGGTTGTGTTGAATGTGAACATGTGATGCACAACAGCAGTTTAAATCCCGCAAAACTGAAAAGACATCTGGAAACAAATCATCCAACTTTACATAATAAAAATGTTGAGTATTTTAAAAGAAAATGTAATGAGTTGAAGAATACAAAAAAGACTTTCATGAACTTTGTTAAAAACGATAATGATAATGCTTTGGAAGTATCGTATCGTGTCAGTTATCGTATTGCTCAACAGGATGAAGCTTATACGATCACAAAAGAATTAATTAAGCCATGTGTAAAAGTTACTACCATGATTGGGGAAGAACATGCTAAATTAGTTGATTGTATCCCCCTTTCGAATAGTACAGTTTGAAGGCGTGTTAAAGATATGTCTAATTTTTGTGAAAATGAGCTCATAAGACATTTGCAAGCTTCTGAACATGGATTTACTATTCAACTTGACGAAACTATAGATATAGCTGGATTAGCGATCTTGCTCGTTATTGCGAGATATATCCGTGGAATGGCTACTCGAGAAGATATGCTAATTTGCAAAAGTCTGACAACCAGAACTGCGAAAGAAATTTTTAATTTGATAGATTCATATTTCAAAAAGCAAGATATATCTTGGGATTTATGTCATCAAGTATGTACTGATGGAGCCAAGGCAATATTTGGTAAATTGAACGGCATAGTTGCACGCATGAAACAAAAAAATCCTCACATTAGAAGTACTCATTGTTGTCTTCATTGACGAGCTCTTGCAGTGACGAAAATGCCAGAAGAGCTAAAAGACGTACTTAATGATTGTGTTAAAATTATAAATTTTATCAAATCAAGGCCATTAAATTCGAGAGTTTTCAATTTATTGTGTGAAAATATGAGAAGTTTATATAAAACACTACTGTTGCACACAGACGTCCGTTGGTTATCTCATGGAAAACTGTTAGCAAGATTTTGCGAATTGAAAGATGAAATAAGAATTTTCTTATCCGAACATGCGCCCCAATTAGCTCAAAAATTAAATGATGCAGTTTGGATTCAGAAAATGGTATATCTAGCAGATATTTTTACCTGTTTAAATGAGTTCAACACATTGCTCCAGGGAACAAATATCAATATTTTCAAGGTACAAAGTAAAATTGACGTTACTCTTTTAAAATTGAAATTTTCAGGAGATTGCATTTTGAAAGGAAATATTGAATGCTTTCCTAATTTGCACAATATTTTAGTAGACAGTAACGCTAATCTCGATAAAAATGTAAAAAATAATTTGGTCCAACATTTATAGGATCTGCAAAAACATTTCGTAAATGTTTTCCTGTTAAAAAAAAAAAATTATCTCGGATTCAAAATCCTTTTCAAGACTGTGACATCTCCGAACTCCCAATAAAAGAAAGAACAACAAATTGATATATCGACCGATACTCAATCAAAACTGCGGCCAGGTGGCCGAGCGGTCAAGGTGGCAGCCTACCGTTCTGAGGACCCGGGCTCGAATCCGAACGGGTCGAAAAATCCCCAGGAATTTTTCGGGGGGTGGTCCGTTCGGATATGTCGGGCCCCGTCCCTCACCACCCGGCAGCCCTATTGTGGGCCTCTTAGTGCCCACAGGGCGAAGTTAAAAAAAAAAAACTCAATCAAAACTAAAATTTAATCAAATTGATATTATGCATTTTTGGATTGACATTAGGAATGAATATCCTGAAATTGCCAAAAGAGCTGTGAAACATCTAATGTTATTTGTATCGATCTATATATGCAAAAAATCTTTCTCTTTGTATGCTGCCACAAAAACAAAATACAGAAACAGATTGGATGCTGAAGATGACATCAGGTTGCAGATTTCAACAATTATTCCCGATGAAAAAATGCTTTGAGATAAAAAAAAAGCAGTCAAGTCATTAAAAGAATTTTTTTTTATTAATTTGTTATAATATAAAATATTTTTCCTTTTGTTAATTATTCATAAAATGTATTCTAGAAAATAAATAAAATAAAACCCGATTCGCCACCTCACTATTCATTGTCTTATTAAAATGTTTGTTTTAAGATTAAATAAAGATACAAGAATAATTTCGCAAATTTGAGAAGAAAAAAGCTTTGATAAACTATTTTATCTGCTACTTAAACATGAGGTTCCTTCAAGAAAGCCATGAGCTCGAAGGGTTCCTAAAAATGTAATAGGTTGAAGACCCCTGTGTTAAATAAATGTGTAATGTGTTAAACCTTGTATCCATTTACTTCCTCATACACTATTATTGGACTATTCTGGAACTATTTAGTAAGATTCACGGGAATCTTACACAAATTCATTAATTATTTTATCAAAATTAATTTGTTTTGTAAATTCCTGTTCGATTGATAAAATT
Source organism: Centruroides sculpturatus (assembly GCF_000671375.1). Taxonomy (NCBI): domain Eukaryota; kingdom Metazoa; phylum Arthropoda; class Arachnida; order Scorpiones; family Buthidae; genus Centruroides; species Centruroides sculpturatus. The sequence goes on from NW_019385034.1 coordinate 133,465, forward strand.
GTGATGTTTGACAATTTTTCCTGAGCAAGTGACGATCTTACGATCTCAATATGTTTTGATAAATTTTAGTTTACTGAAGCCTCTTTCAGAAGCTATAGTAACAGGTAGTGTTGGGACACTTAGGAGTATTCTCAATGCAACTTCTAAATTTGGATAGAACTGAACTAAACTATATTTATGAATCGTTTTTAAAAGATCTAAACTTGTAGCTACTTTAAGGTCTGGAATTTACGTCATTGCCTGGTTTTTTTTTTGATACTTTAAAGTATTTGACGAAACATTGCAAGATACATTTGGCTTTTTATTTTGCAATTTATTAATTTTCAATTTTCCCATTGTTCAACTGATGCAATGCCTCGTTTGCCTCACTCTTGTCCCAGCTCTGATGAGGACTGTTCAACTTTTGTCCAGAATTTTAGTAATGGCGATGGAACTGTACGTATTACGTATTCCCGATTTATGTTATTTTTTCCCCTCCCATCCCCTTCCAGATGCTGGCACCTCGCCCATACCCACAAATTAGAAATCTCTTGGCTGATGTTGCAGCAAGGTTTTAGGACAATAATCCTCCTAGATAACAATTCTCCGGACAATAACTTCCGTGTAAACCTTCCAGAAATAAACCCCAATTTTAAGTGTCAGTAGATTAAATCAAATGTGGTATTCTGTCATCCAAACGAAATCTTTGGAATAAATGTCTTAAATCGATGACAAAACATACTATTATTAGCACAGAAATGTATTTCTGACAAAATACAGATCTACAGGTTCAAAGAATTAAAAGTGAAAACAAGTGAGAATGGTTAACTGGTCGAGTCGCGACAGTGGCGTAGCGTAGTAGGGGCTGCCCGCCCCTACTACGCTACTTTTAGGGGGCGGCAAAATTTCACAATAACTAATAATAATATCGTGTAAAAATTTGAACCATTTCATTTCATATCTTTGTCACACCCACGATTCGGACGGATTGAAATGAGTACGGAATTTTTCATTACTTATTCTATGACGAAACTGAATTTTAGTCTTAAATTGAGATACCTAAATAAGGGGGCGGCGAAATTTTCCTCCGCCCCGGGCGGCTAACACCCACGCTACGCCGCTGGGTCGTGATAAACTTTTCCTGGTATCTAGGTCTAGTTGACGACTACAAATTACCGTTTTTCTGTAAATGTCTCGGATGAACGGGCTGATCGCGATTTAAGAAGCTTCTCGACCCTGTATCTGGAGCTTTAAAGAATGGAAGATAAGCAACAAAGTAGACATGGCGGAGGAAGTAAATTATCGAAAACCGATGAAAAATTCACTGTCCCATCGGGCTCTGCCTGGTGAGGAACGCGATCACCAAAAAGAGAAATCACCCGGATGCTAAAGAAATCAAAGATTTATATCCATATCGATAAAGCCCGACTTAATGCGCCTATCTCATTCCCTTCAAAAGTTCTTTATAAGTTCGCTCTTCAATTTGTCTTAATTCGATAAAACTCATTTTTCTGTGGTAATATTATGTAAATAGGGGTTTTTTAAAACACTTTCCGCCCTGTGGTCACTAAGAGGGCCTCTTTTTTGCAAGCCCATTATGGGTACGGCCAAGGCCACAATGGGGCGACCAGGTAGTGAGGGACGGGGCCCGACATATCCGGACGGACCACCCCCCGAAAATTTTCTGGGGATTATTTGACCCCGGGTCCCCCAGAGCGGTAGGCTGTCACCTTGACCGCTCGGCCATCCGGCCTAATGTTAATAGGGTAAATAATAATAGATAATAAATACATATTTTTTAAATTTCGAGAGTTCGGTGATAGCCAGTTAATGTAATACTTAATGCACTGTCAATGAACATTTTAGGAATCCCAAATCATTCGACTTTAGGAAAGCAGCTAAATCGTTTAGAGAGTCGTCCTGATTATTTCTTTATCCGAGTCGTAATAGGTTGGAAATAACAAACAAAAGGTTTTCTCTGAAACGTGCATATTAACTTTTAGTATTATTTAAGAATTTGTATCGGCATTTTGTTGTGTTAAATAAAGTTCAAAGAAACTGTTAGTTGTAGGCACTGATGGAGTCGGTAAACAACAGTCCGACTCCCCAACTCCTGCAAATTTGAAATGTGCAACTTCGACTTTACCGTTTTTTTTAAATATCACACTACGATTCCTTTTATAAGAAAGATGCCACTGAATATCCGAATATTTTTAGCTAAAATTTCTAGAAAGTTGTACTAAAGTTTATGGTGAGAATGGAAAAAAAAAACGGTTATAACGAATTTACTTTGGAAAAGCTTTCGAGTATGTAAACATACTGCGGCTTAATCGGCCAAAAGAATTCCACTTTTATTAGTTAATTATCAAAACTTGATTTAAATTTAGTTTGTAGTTGTAAGCTTTTTGTCTCTAATGAATTAAATAATTATCTCAAATTACTAATTGGTGGAGATATACGAGGCTTTTTTTTAACTTCCCTCTCTGTGGGCACTAAGGGAGTCTCTTTTAGCAAGTCTATTATGGGTTCAGCCAGATCCACAATGGGGCAGCCAGGTGATGAGGGACGGGGCCCGACATATCCGGACGGACCACCCCCCGAAAAATTCCTGGGGATTTTTCGACCCCCAACGGACTGGCTGATGAAGTTTTCCTGGTTTATTCACGTGGGTTACACCTAAATAGGGGTCACTTTTTCTTTAAAAACTGCCGGAAGGCACATTCCCTCGATTGGCAGATTGTGTTGTGTGCCAGTATTTAAAACCAATCAATATACAGTGGAACCTCGATTATCCGGATTGTTCAAAATAAACAAAAATTTTACGAATTTGCTGATTTGCACTTGGCGAATTACGATACTGTTTATGTACAGTACGTGATGGAAAGCATAACTTTTTTTTTTTTTTTAAATATATTTAAGAGTTTACGGCCACTGTGCCGGGTTTCGACAACGTCTCACCCGGCACAGTGGCCGTAAACTCTTAAATATATTTTGCGTCGTAATAAAAATATAACTTGACATACTTATTTATAAATAATTTACTTTCAAATTACATTTCTACGACCAAGGGCGGCGTAAGGCATGGGCAACGTGGGCCTCGCGATCCGAAGGTTTATGCATTACTTAAAAGCCGCGAACGCGACGAAAAAATTTTACTTGTCAAAACGATAAATAGTTTGTCAAATTTTTATTCATAAAAATGCAGTTTCGACTGCTTTTTATTTTATAAAATCCGTCTTCTTTCGCCACCAGAGGGCCTTTTAAACGATAGGTAGTCTGTAGTAGTCCAAATTCCAATACGAACGTTTATTTCTTGGAAATTTGATCACGATTTAAATACAGTATTTACTTTTAATATTATCGATATGCCATCGAAAAGAAAACGTGTTGTATTATCATTAAAAGACAAAGTATTTGTTTCGATTATCCGAATTTTTCCGTATCCGGACTACATTCATCCCCAATTAGTCCGGATAATCGAGGTTCTGCTGTACTTACAATTGAAAAATCATTGCTTTCTGACTGGCTGTCAGTCAATTATTGTGCCATGTTTCTTCATTTTGGTTGGATAATACAGTAGAAAAAGCATGTCGAGCCCGGCGTACATTATATAGGGTTCGGCTTTCTAGGTGCCATGAGCATATTCGTTTTAATTAATATAAGCTATTTTCTGAAAGTATAGAGCACGTCTCTTATGATACTCATAAAATTTTGGTATAAAATGACCTTTATAGATGAATATCATTTTGATATTTAAAGTTATCGAAGTTCCGTTTTCTAAAAAATATTTTAAATAATAAAAAGTATTTTTCACTTCACATTTTACCAATAGTAAAATTCGCAGTCGGATTTGCCAGAGTAGCGATTCCATGGCACTGGTTTCGGGAGGATTTTTTATTTTTACACGGGTTATTTTGCCGAAGGTTTTAACGGGTTTTTTATCCGAGGAGTTATTCTCTTGTTATACCTGCGCAGGATGGGTGCTTTTAACAGACTGTTGGGAAATTCTGGATCGGGTCACCGTGCAATTATTACCTTCTTTTTAGGTCTTTGAAGGACGCTTAGGAGACGGGAGATTCATTCAGAATGTCAAAGTCTCTCTGACGTCGTCATTCTGGCTTAATTCTTTGACCTCAAAGAGTTTGCATTACAGCAGCTTCAACATCTATTCTGCGGACATAGTATCATTCAAAACAACGGAAGAAATGTCAACATGTGGAGGAGAGTATCTACAGGGTGTATCATTACAGCGGTTACGAACTTTCAGGAGAGATAGAGTACACCTAGACGATGGGAAATCACTTAGCAATGCATGGTCGTAAACGCTTTTCTGGTGCGGTAGTGACGACACAAAACACAAGAAAGGAGGGACACGAACAGGGTGAGAAAACATGTTTATTATTATTAGTACAGCAAAAATCAAAGAAGGTGTTCGAAGTTACGACCCCGGGCCGTGATGTTAGGCTTCATCTCACGTCCCAGCATTTTTGCTGTACTAAGAATAATAAACATGCTTTCTCACCCTGTTCGTGTCCTTCCTTTCTTGTGTTTTGTGTCGTCACTACCGCACCAGAAAAGCGTTTACGACCATGCATTGCTAAGTGATTTCCCATCGTCTAGGTGTACTCTATCTCTCCTGAAAGTTCGTAACCGCTGTACTGATACACCCTGTAGAGAAATAAACATAAATTGAGACTATTTAACATCGCCACTACTGAAATTCAGGACAGTAGTTGAACTGACCTCATATTTTTACAAAATGTATTTTATTTTATCATTTTTTATTGATATAATAATAATGATGATGAAAACAAAATGTTCAAAATTTTAATTTATAGATATCAGTCCAATACCACAAAAGATATACTGGATACTATTTTATCCATACAACCAAAGGATGTTAGTAGTAGTGAAGAAGAAACGAGAGAAACTGTTGTTTATAGAATAGCAAAGGAAATGTTGGATAAATTACCATCTGATTACGATCCACATATAGTAAATATGAAATAAATCTAATTCATTCATTATATATAAGATGGCCCAAAACTCAGTTAACCAAGATATATCCTTCTAAGAGTGTTTTAAGAACGGGTAAAACTGGTCTGTTATTCGGTCACTCTTACAATTTGGCTAACTGATTTTTGGGCCACTCTGGACTTAGACTTACTATCAAATTGTTTATAAACCATAGGTAAAAGCGCGTCTTCAAAAAATGGGTCCAATGCTTTCCATGAACATATTTTTGAGACAAGAGATCGATCGAATGCAAAGAGTTCTAACGTTAGTCAGAAACACGCTTCACGATCTCCACTTGGCAATCAATGGAACAATTATAATGAATGAAGTGAGTATGTCAGAATTTTTTTCTTTTGACACATTTTAAATTTCTAATTAAATTATCATAATTGTAGAATTTAAGAGATGCACTGGATAGAATATACGATTCAAGAGTACCAACCGTCTGGGTTAAGATAGCTTGGGAAGCAACAACTTTAGGATTTTGGTTTACCGAATTGTTAGATCGAAACAAACAATTATCTCAATGGTTATTTGCTTCCAGACCAAATATCTTTTGGATGAGTGGGTTCTTCAATCCTCAAGGTTTGTATTACAGTTTATTTTTAACACGCACGAGAGTTATCAGTTTTGGATGGTAAAAATCATCAGTAAAAGTTAGTATACGTGTTAGACATTGATTTCAAACTCAAACAGAACATCATTTGTACTCTTTCCATGCCATATTGTACTGTTTTTAAACTCTGGCCCGCAGGCATTAAAATGCCTTTACTCGTCCCCTTTGGTTCGGCTAGCCTAGGTCGAGGACGGTCGAATGGACAGAGGGCTAACGCTTGCGGGCAAGTAGACCCGGTCTCGAAATCGGAACAGCAGGCCAAGCGGGACATTCCAATTTTCAACGCGAGTGTTGAGTTGTTGAAGTCAACAATGTGACGTCATCAACGACGTTCCAACTCGAGTACGAAGTGCTTAGTTCCCATAATTCCATTCTCAGCAAGATGGATTCCATTCGAATGTCTTACTAATTACCCACAATTCATTGGAAAATAGCAGTCAACATATCTGTTGAGTGCTGAGTGTGTTGAGTCAGCGCTGACAACAGCGCTACCTCAACGTTGAAAAAAGGAACGAATTTTAACGAATGTTGAGATAAGCGCTGAGTCAGCGTTGAAAATTGGAATGTCCCGAATGTTTCTGCCTCCCGACCAAAACAACAAAGCGAATGCCCAAAATGGCATCCGAAACCTTAATTATATTTACTAATTTATCCTTCTAGGATTTCTCACGGCAACGAGACAAGAGATAAGTCACAGTCGTAAGTGGCCGTTAGATTCCGTCATACTGGATAACGACATTTTGAAAAACTTTAAAGACGATGCCAGGCTTCAGCTCACTGCAAAGGTACCAAAAAATAACACTTAATTTTAATCGATTTACGCCACAAATAATTAAACGTTTAACGTAGGACGGCGTTTACGTACACGGATTATATCTGGAAGGTGCAGCGTGGGACATGAAATCTTCAAGTCTAACGGAATCTTTGTCAAAACAGTTGTNAAAGAATGGCTTCAAGAAAAAAATCTTAAAGGTGCTTACCTTTAAGATTTTTATCTTGAAGCCATTCTTTCCGAAAGGACCGAGAATACTTTGTCCATTTTCCCATTTTAATACCAATCTATATACATAACCCATTCAACGGGTGTCCGTCCCGTAACCGTTTGATAACGGACACTAGAGGCGCCCCTATCGTATGTCATATTTCAAACATTGAAATTAACAATTTTAATTGTTATTGAAATTAACAATTTTAGTTCAAAGTTAATATAATAAATTCGAAATGTATTTGTTGTTACATGAATAAATTATTATTTGCCCATTAAATTTATAAATTTATAGCGTTTAACGCATTTAGGTTGCGAATTCTTAGGTTAATCGGTATTGGATATAAGTTTGTTTAAATGAACACAGAATCTAGGGTCGTGCCCGTCGCTGCTAAATACAATATTGCATGAGTTGTAAGAAGTTAAAAAAATTCAAAGGTACTGTACTGTACATAAAACATTATAAACGCGTTTCCTCTCCTATTAATAATTCGAATAATTAGGGGATATATTGATAAATGGAGAAAAACAACCTCCGTTACGAAAACAACATACCAAACATTCTTGTCGGCACCAAATCGTTCCTTTCTACTGACAATCACATGTTTGCGCCCAGCCAATCACGTTTATCTAGAGAAACCACCGCTAACATCCACATTCCGAACATTCCGATCAGGCTTCGAAAATAACCCATCTCTCATTAGCTGCCCGGTTTCGTGGTTCTCGTCTTTTGACTAATAATAACCGTTTTCACCAATGACGTCGACGGATTTAACCAATAAAATGCGTTAATAGTGGTGCTTCCATTTTTAATGATGAAAGAAAATGGCGACGGAGTCCGTAGACGGAGCGAGTGATCAAAATACTTGCCGTCGCGTCGAAGAGCGCCGTAACAATGTGATGAATGCGTTACGCCCGTGCTACAAAATGTGAAGAGGGAGAGCGACGTTAGTATAAACCCTTAAATTATGATAATGGTTTAAATTCAAAAATCGGGGCCGTATAGGATGTCTACGGTTTTATTATTGCAGTCGTTTCGGTTACGATTAGAAAACGTGGTCACACATGGTTTGTGGTTATTCAACAGAACAAATGACCTTCTATATCTGGAAATATTTATTTCTGTTGTTTTACGCTCACAAATGGCTTCATCATTCGTAGAATTTCTAAGTGTTTGGATGATTTAGTGCGGTGCGGCGAGGAATCGAAGATATACGACTTTCTGCCTTTCGGTGAGTATTTATTTCCCTATAGGTAACCAATTTCATTTCATTTAATGCTATATTTAGGACGTTTAAAACCTGGAACACATGCGCTTTTGTGTCGTTATTATATTAATTAATATATTTAATGTAATTATAAATATTTGATTCTGTTAGTCTTTAGTTCAAAACCACATAAAATTATAAATAAAAATTGTTATTGAGTTTTTAGAACGTAATTTTATTGAAGAAATTGTGTTACTCTGTCGGGGGGAACTTGTAATAGAATCGTATCGTCGATTACGATGATGACGGACTTAAAAATTAGACATAAACTTGATATTTTCCTGTGGTACACTCCCGCTAATTTAAACTGGTAATTTTATAGAGTCGTTTGGATCGGTGGGATTGTATATAAAGAGAAAAGTGTCGAATTTGCCTAGAGTCCTTTCTGATGTGTTTTGAAAATTAAACGGCAATTTCTTTTCTTTTTGGCCGGGACGTTCGGCAGATAAACCGACAAAATTGGCTTGGATTGGCACGAGTGCTCTTTACTTTAATGAATGGCGAGTCAAATTTGATGCAAATGATGTTTTTGCAAAATTTGTTTGGATCGAATTACAAAAATATAACTCGTCAGTAAGTATGAGAGTAAGTAAGGAGTATGACAATTGTTTGTCATTAATTATGCTTAATTTAGTATAAATAAATAAATTTTATTAAACTAAAAATAATCCAAAAAAACATATTAACAAATATATTTACCCAAAACATATTGCTTTTAAATTATTATTTAACTATTTCAGATTTATTTAGGTTTCATTTTATGTATTGATTTGTCATCCCACTATATTCTCAAGTACCATTAAGTAAACAAACCAATTACCATTATATATTTTCAAAGAAATGCATTGGAATGAGTGAAATTATTTCTAATTAGACTTTGTTATAAAAATGAATTTATTGGTAATGTCAGGTTATGTTTAACAAGAAATAAATAAGACAATGCATTGACACATTAAAAAATTATGAATAAAGATATGTATTAAGTATGAAAGTGTATTTTGTTAAATTGTACTGGTTGATAATTATTTGTTCTAAAAATATATTATAATGAAGAATATGGTACTATGAATAGTAAGGAATTTAAAAGTTTGCTAATCAAATGGAGTGTTTTGACTCTTATGGTACAGCACTATTAATGTAAGGTAAGTCGTGTAGAGGTATACCTCGCCTTACGTCAGTAATTGGTTCCGGGAGAGGCGACGTAAGTCAAATTTATTTGTCTCCGAATGTACTTGTAACTAGGCTAAACCATAAATTACCATTCCTGGTTCTATATTTTATTTATTAATGAATTTTTAATAATATATGGTTAATAAGGATCTATTTTAAGCTTACAAATAAATTTTAATAAAAAGTAAAATACATCTGGATACGAGTCCAATTTTGCTTGCCTTGTTCAATCACCAGGAACAACTATTTCCATTGCAGAGAGAACCTTTCTTTAGAGGCTATGCCTCTGCACAAATATGCAAAACAGTTTAAAATGTCCTCAGGTGACAATCCCAACACAATTAAAAATGTTTTGCATATTTGTGCAGAGGCATAGCCTCTAAAGAAAGGTTCTCTCTGCAATGGAAATAGTTGTTCCTGGTGATTGGACATGGCAAGCAAAATTGGACTCGTATCCAGATGTATTTTACTTTTTATTAAATAGTAATTCTGCCAGCCCTTTTCTACAAAAAAATAAATTTTAGTTTTTAATATAGTACAGAAAAAGTAATCTAAATTTACGAATGCATGTACTGTAGATACAGTGCATACTTGTAAATGTATATATTTTAATATGATTTTATGTGCTTTAAATGCTTTTCTAGTGATATTACGACTTCAGTATTTGTGGCGGACAGACATAAAGTCGAATAAAATGACTTAAACTTGATTTTTATTTTTCCGTATACTTTTTTGACAAATGACATATAATCGGGAATGACGTAAGTTGAGGTATACCTGTATTGTATGGATTCTCTAGCAATTTCTATAACTCTTGAAACTAAGCATGAAAGAACTAAAATTAAATGTGAAAAATATTTGTAATAAACATGCAAAAACCTGAATATAATATCACAGAAAATAATAAAAATGTCAGAAGTTAAATTCATATCACACAAAAAGACTAAATATTTTAAAATACATTACTTAGAAGATTATTAATACTTAAGAAACTAATGAGATTAAAACAAAAGTAAAATTATATTATTTCACTTCTAAGTATGACTCTATTTTTTCATTAAATAATAAAAATATTATAAGTTGCCATCTTAATAAAATCAAAAGAAAACAATAATAATTGCTTTCAATGACTTATTGTATCATTTGCAATAACTATCCTTTGTCTAATTTCTCAACTAGTTAAAAATTCTTCATGTTTGCATAAAGTATTTTTAAAAGAAATTTTTCTTTAAGCTTTCCATCACTTTGTCTTCCTCCTAAAAATCTGTTGCTGTATCAATTGTAACATGCTAAAAAGACAATCTTTCATAGCAATGAAGTAAGCTTAAAGAGCCTGCTGCTGGATAAAGAAGATTGTGAAAGTTTTCTTTAAAATTATGTAATAGGTTGTGTATGTGTGTGATATTTTAATTGCTTAGACTCTTGTTCAAAAAGAAAAAACTATTAGGTTAAATCAATAATTTCTAAAGTGGACACTTTCTCCTGGGAGTGCTGGAAGATAAAAGAAGCAGTCTGGGAGTATGGGAAAGCAAGTGGCAGTAGGTGCATTGGAAGATGAGAATAAAAGATTTATTCTGAAATAAAAAAAAATTACTATTCAACTTCAAACAAACACATTTGTAAAATCAGTTTTGAGACCTAAGACTATATTAATTAATAAAGTGCTTTAAGATATTTCTAGACAATTATTTTTTATTTATAAAATAAATGCTTAAATTAAAGTTTATTTCTCAATGTATAATTTTTGACTGATTTTTATGGGGGCATTAAAGAAATACATATAAGCATTAAAAAGAGGTGGTAGTCTGAAGAGTTTGGAAAACACTGAGTAAACTGTGTCAGATATCTGAAATGTTTTATTATCTAATGATATGTTACATGCATTTATCAAAATATGGTGGTGATGGATTCAAAACACTTATTTTTAATTCTCTCGGAATCTCTATACAAAACATTTTGTATAAAATATGAGAGCAAATTTGTTTGATTTGCTTGTACAAGTTAATTGACTTCTGTTGTAAGAAAATCCATTAAATTTGCATTTACAAGAAATACTGTTACTTTTTTGATTTTACATTAAGAAAATTTTTGAAACAAGCAGAAAAAATGATGAAAGATGTGAATGTAGTAGTAATCTCTTTTTTAATATTACATTTTTAATATTCATTCACATCTTGCATTAACTAACATGCTAAATGTTTGCATTTTAGTTAACGCAAACATTGTAAATAAATTTTATGCCATTGGTATAATTTCTTGTATTGTTTCCTTCTGTCAACTGTTCATCTTCAGTTGTGGCAAAGACGAGCAGAAACACGATTCAGTAATGTTTATGAAGTGAATAAATAATTATATATATACTAGCAGATAAGCCCGGCGTTGCTCGGGCAAAAAGTAACGATAGCGAAGATTAAGATTATTATGTTATAGTCAATCTTATCTGTTTTCAAAGAATACTACAAGAATTAGGTCCCACTGTTTCCAGACTAATTAGAGAATTTTTAGATGGGTTAAAAATGTTTGATTTCACACAAAAACGAAAAAACTGCATCTGCATCTGTAAATCTTGCCCGTTGCTTTCTCTTAACACTTCCATTGTTCACACTTCCCCACAGGGGAAAGTGTTAACAACCTCAACCCTGCTAGTGGAATTTCAAAAAATCCCTCCTTAGTGTATATTCTCATTACGTACCCTATTAAAATGCAATGAAAAAAAAAACAAAAAACTGCATCTGCACCCGTAAATCTTGCACGTCACTTTCTCTTAACATTTCCATTGTTAAAACTTCCATTGTTGACACTTCCATTCTTAACACTTCCATTGTCGAAGCCTTAATCCTGTTCCTCTCCCCTCATGGGGAAATTTCGAAAAATCCCTTCTTAGTGTGCATTCTCGTGACGTACCCTAACTGTGTACCAAATTTCAACTTTCAACTCCTAACCATTTGGGCTCTGCACTTATTATTATTATCAACCCATCTCAATTATATATATAGACTAGCTGCAAGGACCCGCTTTGCTGGGTTTTTATTTGTATGTAATATAGTTTTTTTTATATATATAAAAGACTGTTTTTCTAAGTAATCTAGAATCTAGCTGCAAGGACCTGCTTCGCTGGGCAAANGTAATATGGGTACGCTATTCTGTCACAAAAGAATGCTAATTACAACTATACGTAAATAGTCTTACAATATAATTACATTGTTCCGTTAATTCTTGGAATTTTCTTAGTTGTATAGCATTAGATTCGAGGCACCTTACAGAAATTTCGGTAGTGCTTTTTGTTATTATTCAAACTTGAAATTATTCAAACTTTAAGACACCATTAAAAATAAATATTGCACTATAGTGAAAATTTTGTTTTAGTTTACTGCATAAGTTGGCGACCCCACAGAAAACCCGTCGCGACCCATAGGTTGGGAACCAGTGGATTATATGGTTAAACTCATATAATCAGTTATATCTAAGAAAACAATTAATTACAGTAAAATTTGAAATAATAATAAGATATTTTTAATATAATTGTATAAAAATGTATTTGCAGACATATATGGCATAGTCCACTTTAATCAATTCACTGGAATAATTCAAAGAAATACTCATCTGACAAAAGCTTGTCAAACCAAAACTGCTAGACCCCACAAGACGAGGCTATTGGTTTCGTCTTAGATGTGCTACAATTGACAAAAATAGGATCGACTTATTTTCTAAATGGAAACTCCCATTTTACATCAAAAACAAACAATTATCTTTTATGTGACTATCACACTGCATGTGTGTGCCTGTTGATATCTGTGAAGTTTGTTGAAAAAAATGAAAAAGGCTTTAAAAAATCATTACAAAACTATTATTATTTGGTGAATCATTCTTTTTTACTTCAAATGAACTAATAAAAAACTTTTCATAGCTCATTTAAATTTTTAGTGGATTGCTTAATGTGAATGCTTGTCAATTTTTTCTTATGGCAAATGACATCTCTTTTGCTGAATGTGTACGTCAATTCTCTGTTGGAAATGTTTTATGGTATGTTTTACAAGCTATTTGAATTCTCCCAATCACATCTCTAGTTCAGTGTTTTTCACCTTCTTGAATAAGAGACCCCTTTACAAGTTAAAAAATTCTGGCAACCCCCCAAGGCCATATTAAAACTATGTCAGTGATTTTAAAATCTAAGCATTTAATTATCTTTCTGTTTAGACCTAAATATTGATCAAAACACCAATTGTACTGTAAAATAAACAGGCACAGTTTTCTCACTGAGATTGTAGTTTTTTTTTTATTGTAGTGTAGGACCTACAAACAGTTGTCTTTTTCTTTTACCCGCGATCCCCCATGTAAGGTTTTGCGACCCACGGGTTGAAAAACACTGCTCTAGTTGTCGGTTCTTGTTTGTAAACAACATTCTTTAAATATCCCCAAAAATAAAAGTTGGGGGAAGCCAAAACTGGTGATTGTGTAGGCCATTGTAGTGGTCCACATCATCCAATCCACTTTTTGTTAAGTGCTTGTTTAAATATTTCATGCATAGTGGAGGCCCCACTCCATCTAAATGAATTCACATTCTTTGCCTTATAATACAAAGATCAACTTCAAATAATGAACTGAACTGGTTACAAAAATTTGAATAAAAGAATGATTGCAATGATTTTTTTAGCCTTTTTTTTTTTTCCTATTGAACTTCACAGCTATCTGTAGACATGCACATATGCAGTGTGGTGGCTGCATATGTGCATTTAAAGCACATATGCAGCCACCACACTGCATATGTTCAAAAATATTGTTTTTGATGCAGAATTGTAATATGCAGTCAAAAATGGGGTTCTCATTTAAAAAACTGAGTTGACCCTGTTTTCATCAATTGCAGTGCCATCCACGATGAAATCAATAGCTCTATCTTGTGGACCCTTGAAGTCTATCATTTTTAATTCCCCCCCTTTGTAAGACACATACTTTTTCAAGTTATTCCAGTGGATCAATTAAAATGACCACCTGGTATACTTGCTAATAATTCTTAAACAGTGAGTTTAAACTGGCTCTTCTAGACTGCTAGTCTTTTGTGGACTGTTACAAATTCCAAAATGCAATCCAAAGAAATTATTTGATGAAACTGGATATCTACTAGTGTCATTCTGGCATCTCTCTCCCTAGCTTTGATAATTGATTAATAATCAATTTTTTCATTAATTAAAGAAAAATAAAGTCAGCTCTACCCACTTCTTAGTACCTGCAGAGTAGCCTTGTAGGTGCTAAGCAGGACTTTACAGCAGGAATCTTGATCATGTTCTGGCTTCAGGCAAACAATTTTTAACTGCAATTGTTCAAGAAAGATGTACTGTATATTTACCCAATTATTTTATTTTATTGATTTATTTTTATTATCTATACTAATATTATAAAGAGGTAAACTTTGTAAGTTTGTATGTAGNATATAAAAAAAACTATATTACATACAAATAAAAACCCAGCAAAGCGGGTCCTTGCAGCTAGTCTATATATATAATTGAGATGGGTTGATAATAATAATAAGTGCAGAGCCCAAATGGTTAGGAGTTGAAAGTTGAAATTTGGTACACAGTTAGGGTACGTCACGAGAATGCACACTAAGAAGGGATTTTTCGAAATTTCCCCATGAGGGGAGAGGAACAGGATTAAGGCTTCGACAATGGAAGTGTTAAGAATGGAAGTGTCAACAATGGAAGTTTTAACAATGGAAATGTTAAGAGAAAGTGACGTGCAAGATTTACGGGTGCAGATGCAGTTTTTTGTTTTTTTTTTCATTGCATTTTAATAGGGTACGTAATGAGAATATACACTAAGGAGGGATTTTTTGAAATTCCACTAGCAGGGTTGAGGTTGTTAACACTTTCCCCTGTGGGGAAGTGTGAACAATGGAAGTGTTAAGAGAAAGCAACGGGCAAGATTTACAGATGCAGATGCAGTTTTTTCGTTTTTGTGTGAAATCAAACATTTTTAACCCATCTAAAAATTCTCTAATTAGTCTGGAAACAGTGGGACCTAATTCTTGTAGTATTCTTTGAAAACAGATAAGATTGACTATAACATAATAATCTTAATCTTCGCTATCGTTACTTTTTGCCCGAGCAACGCCGGGCTTATCTGCTAGTATATATATAATTATTTATTCACTTCATAAACATTACTGAATCGTGTTTCTGCTCGTCTTTGCCACAACTGAAGATGAACAGTTGACAGAAGGAAACAATACAAGAAATTATACCAATGCCATAAAATTTATTTACAATGTTTGCATTAACTAAAATGCAAACATTTAGCATGTTAGTTAATGCAAGATGTGAATGAATATTAAAAATGAAATATTAAAAAAGAGATTACTACTACATTCACATCTTTCATCATTTTTTCTGCTTGTTTCAAAAATTTTCTTAATGCAAAATCAAAATTATATATATATATAAATTATTACATTGTTTTATAAATATAGAAAAATGGTTAATTTGATAATAAATATTAATAAATAATTATTATTTTCAGGATATAAAAACTCAACTAAGTAATATGCTGCAAAAGAGGATGTAAATGGAATTCTGGTTTGCTTTCCAACTGATTCTTAAACATCAAAAATAATCAGGAATCAACCAATGTGGAAAAATATCCAAATGGTAACTATTTGCAGCATAAGTGCTGTAAAAAATTACTATGGCTCAAGAATTTCTTCCATTGTGTGATGTGCTGTTCAACATCATATCGCTCGCCTCATACTTCTGTGATATTGTATTTGATGTAGTTACGGTGTATACACTCTATGTACACAATCGGATAGTTTGGTTTATCCTGGCTCTATCGTGCATTTTGGCATCACTATTTATTAGTCAGCTCATGTCAACAAAATGGTACCTGAAACAGAACAGCAGGAAAGATTGCAGATTATCATTTATAATTCTAATTCATATTTTACAATGTGGTGTTCTGTGGAGATACTTTAAATTGTTCATACCAGTGGACCTGGCACGTGTTAAGAACGAAGTCCGTGATCTATGTATGCTGAGATTGATTCATGCCTTTTGCGAAGCTGCGCCAATGCTTCTCATACAACTCTATCTCATCTGGCTTAAACCATCTGCTAATAGTCTCTCCGATCTGAATATCGTCTCAACCGGATTGAGTTTGTTCAGTGTGTGTTGGGCATTAGCTTCCTTCAATAAGAATGTACGGAGGAGAAATATACATCGATTGATTCTCACTTGGTTGGGTGTGATATTTCAGTTTTTTTGGAGATTAGGAACGGTGTCATCACGAGTGGTTGCACTTACAGTCTATGCCACATTGTACAATTATTGGGTTTGTGTTGTTATTGGTCTTCATTGGATAAGCATGTTGCTATGGTTGATGTCACCAAAAAATGTTTTTCATGGAGAAAATATATCACGTCTAAAAAAAACTGGATTCTCAATGCTTATAGCATATGTATATATATTTTGCTATATAAATTTACAAGAAGTAAATGCAAGACAGAAGATGATGGCATTTTATATAACGATGTTTTTAGAAAATTCTTTATTGATGGCCATATGGGTTGGATTAAGAGGTGATGTTAAATGGTTTCATTATCCTGTTATTGGAATAGTATGGGGTGGATTTGTTTTGGGAATTATATTTATGATATTATATTATTACTTCTTTCATATCAGACGATTAAAACATAATGTAGCTGTTGCATCTAATCCAGGTTCTGACTGTTCAGTTTGTCCGACAGGTTCTTGTGCCAATCATTCAGGTAGGACTAGTTCATATTATATCAGTGAACCTTCAGCTAGTGATACAGCTGGCGGAAATCACAAAACTGTGTACAAAACTCGTAACAGTGCCATTTTTCACACTGCCAATGCTCTTCAGAATGGTGTGACTAATATTCCAGGTGTTTTCAACTGTCGTTTAAATCCCGCTCTTAAGAGAAAGAAGAAGAAACCATCTACATTTGTGCCCCCACCACCTCCAGTAACATCTTTAGCAAGTAATGGTAAAACATCCAATGCTTTTTGGAAGAAAACATCACCAAAATCTGGTGGAAGTGATCACGAAAGTAGTGTGGGATCTCGAGTGAACATTCAACAGAAATTACAAGAGAAAAAACAACAGCAGCTTCAAGAATTAAAAGAAATTGAAGAGGAAATCAAACAAGGAAAATTAAAGAGGCCTCGCCCATTAGAAATTAGCGAACAAGGAACACTCAGGCAACCTGTTCCACAGTCAAAGAAGCAACCTTGGTTACGTCCAGAATCTCCATCTAGTGGAATTCAATCCCATCTTCCATATCAGTCCATAATTAGTCCATTAGCTACAACTGGTATTCGATTAAAAGCAAAACAGAGATCACAAACACCAGAAATATTACTTCTGCCTAATTTAATCGATAACAGTCGAATTTACTACGAATATCAAGAACCTCGTGCTTTATATTCAGTCGTACCTCGAATAAGTTTCCACCAAGCCTCCGACTTATCTAGTAACAGTAACATGTCAGGCGTATCTAGAAGTAAAGGTTGTGCTCGTAATAGAAACAAAAAAGAAGGATCTCAAGATCAACACGGTGCTATGTACAAATCATATCGTATTCCTTCAGATTTGGACAGCCAAATATCTCTTCCGAGATCATACACTCTTCCCAGGGAATTCCGTTACTATCGCCGTCCCAAGACAAGAAAGGCAATAAGGACCGAGCATTTCATAACATCGAACAATTCGAGCGACGGCGACGTCGATTCTGCAGACGAAAACGACGAAGACATCGTTTTCTCGAGCAGCAGAGTCACGGCACACATTCGCTTTCATCCTTACCCACAAACGTTCAGAAATTCAGCCCTGGGACAGCTCCACGAAACAAAACTATAACACCAAACTAAAGCATACTAATTTGTAGATAATACTCATCACAATAAGATGTAATTAATTTTATATTGATATTTTAAAAAGACAAATGTTTTAAAGAAACTATTCCTGATTTTAGATAAAATCTTTGTACATATAAAAAAAATCAAGAATTTGCCAAAATCAAACATTAACAATTGTTAATTAACTTACCAGAGACAAACACTTGTATATAATAAATGTACAATTTGACGATCAAATGCAACATTTAATGTGCAAAGGATTGTAAAAAAACGAAACTGTGATAAGAATGATAAATTTCGGAAGGATACACTTTTTGTAATTCAAAGCTCGAAATATATTTAGGTACTTAAATTTTTCATTTCTGTGAATATGAGAATAAACTGGGTTAAATGAAAATAATACAGTAAAAAAAGATATATATGTATATATTTATATAGATATATATTTTGAAAAATTGTGTTTTTTGCAAAAATGTACAAGATTTTTTATCTACCAAAACTTATTAAATGTTTGTTATGATATGAAATGGGTTTTACTTGTTAATTTAAAAAAAAAAAAAAAGATGTAAATAATAATCCACAAATCAACATGAAATATTGGATAACTTTAATTAAAAACTATCATTGGCCGTCTAGCAATAGAAAAAGTAAATAAAACAACAGACACACTTCTGAAACATCTCAAAAAGATGACCATAAATTACTTTATCAGATATAGTATAATGTATAATTAAAACTTTCCGATTGTATACATCTTTATTAATACAAATGACTATATATAGTTTATGAAAAAAATGGGATCCTCTTATCCTCTTGCTTCTAAACAATGCCTTCACTTCTCGAAACTTGCAGCGATTTTTGATTGTCTCCTTCGTATCGAATCTTTTACCTTTTAGCGTCATCTTTAATCTTGGGAAAAGGAAAAAAATTGGCGAAGTCTGGAGAATAGAGCGGCCGAGGTGTTATCACTTTATCTGCCTGCCCACATCTTGTTTTCAGCCATTAGGAGAATTTTGTTTTCGCAGATAATTCGACGTCTCTCTGCTCCTGGTTAAATATCCAAAGATCAAACTTGCTCTTCTTTTTACTCCAATATCTTCATGAATGAATGATTGATACTGTATCAATCATTCATTCACGTTTTCTTCAGCATGTTCTCTGATGGTTATCCGGTTCTGATATCAAATCCTTAACGTTTCCAACAGTCTTGGATCATCTAGGACTGAGTCTTGTACTATTCGAATGCTGTCGTTCTTTAAGCTTTCAATGACCTATTTCCCCAAATCAAAGCAAAATTTCAAACATTCGCGTAAATCTTCCAATAAAAATCGCCGAAAGGTATTACTACGCGTGCATCGAATCGAATTTTCTAGAAATGTAGATGCTGCATGTGATTGTTGTTGCATCCACAAAATTAAATTCTTTTTAAAACCAACTTTAATTTGTTTTTACATACTTTCCCGGTTGTTATAACAGGGAAAGTATGGCGATTCGGAAAAAAATGATTCCCTCCCAGATTTTCACATTTTTGGACATAGGACACCTTGAAACGTCGGAAAATGAAAAAAATTCGGGGGTAATTTTTGTGGAGTAGGATTTTGTTCACCCCATTTAAAGCTTAATAATTCTGTGCTTTTTGTCGAAATTTTGTTGGGAGATTAATGTTATATAAAAAGTTTTTTAATAAAATATGATAACAGATTGCGCCACCAAAGTTTTAAATGTTGCTGGGAAAGTTGAGCAACTCCGCTTTCTCTATGGAGTCAGATCATCGTGCGCTGTACAATCCCAAACCCCGAGATCACACTATCTACTAAAGAAAGTGTTATTTAAATTAACATTTTGTATAATTCTAATTTATCGCTGCATTATGTACGAACTAAATTCTAAAACCCATCCAATTTGATACTCATAATCTGGCATTAACGTGGCTCGTATCATCGATAAACTGACTAAGCGACGACACAAATATCCCCTCACGATAGGATTCCCTTCTATTACTTTGGCTGTAAGTGAAATTTATACAAACGTTTAAAACGTACGGTACAGTACGTTTGTACTCGCTGCTCCTCCATACACGTTTCCACGATTTTTGACGATTTTAATTATCGAGTATTCGAAAAGATTTAACGCTTTCGATAGTTATAAAACTTACCGAGATGTGTTTTTCGAAATTGTTAACAATTTCAGACGAAGAATGGGTGGTGAAATGGTTAAGTATTCCTAAGAATTAATATTTATTGACATGTTCTATCAATAACGGTGCAACCGCGTTTTTTTTAAAAAAGTCACGTCACGTATTTGTCAATGAGTACGATTTTAGCTACCGCCGAAAGCCAACGAAGAGCATTCGCAGCATTAAACAGCTCACAAGGGAGTGGTGTTTCCGCTGCTGTCTGAAGTTACGCGAATGGCATTTCGTGTCTTCGTTCTTGTTGCAGCACGATCGAGATCGAATGGTATTTCATACGACGTAGGCACCTACAAAATTTCAGCTTGGACGGCGTCGAAAAGAAGTACAGTACAGTACATTAATAAGGTTGTCTACGGGGCGAAACAGAATCGTAGGACGCATCAATGTCAATGGTATTTTTGGTTCCGTGTCTGTCCGATTTATTATTTTGGAAAATTATCGATCGTCTTAAGTTTTCAAACAAGACTAATCTTTCAAGATTTATATCTTTTTAGTTTTGAAGAAAGAAAAGTAAATAAAATCTGTGATTTTAAATCTTTCCGAAAATTCTCACCAGAGGGAACACGCTAGCCGAGCGAGACCTTCGGCGGAGAAGAGGTAAATCGATGTCTAGAAAACCGCGCAACTTTTCGTGGATCGAAGAGGGTAAATTAGCAGCTTTCGGTTGGCCGTCCACGGTAGAAAACGTGCGCTACCTAGTCGATGTCGGAATACGTCATCTCGTGACGTTGTCGCCCGAGAAACCACCCCCGATCTATACGTTTCCCGAGATCAGCTGGACGGAAATCAAAATACGAGAATTTCATCCTCCTACCGTCAGTCAGATAAACAAATTCGTCGGCGTTTGCCAGAAGGCGTTCGAGTTGGGAGAGGTAAATTACTTTTCGGTTAATTAAAGTCTACCTAGGTAACCCTAATGGCGGCGCTTCGGTTAGGCTACATTAGATTAACTATATTTTTAGTAGACTTTTTTACTTTGTTCAAGAACTACCGTGAATCGGTAACTAGTGACGTTAATCACTCGGCGGCTCTCTTCCGGAAGCGCCGTCATTGGGGTTATCTAGGTACACTACTTTTCTTGTATCTGCAATGTAGGTACTGCTTGCATCCTATACCGTCCAAAAGTTCCCTTAATCGAATTTTCAAATTATTTTTCACCTGTTGGAAAAGTGACCGGTGTGTTATAGATTTAAACGGGATTCCGCCGGGCGGTAAATGTTACGAGAATGGCCGCTTTGGGAGCGACCTCGGCCCGGAATGCCTACGCTCCCGCCAAAGTACGAGCCCGGGTGACCGGTTCGAAAGTTGCCGCGGATGGGAATTCTTTACTTTTTCCCGAGAGTCTGCCGGACTTCCCTCGCCGTCGGCCGTTTCCGAATGGCGGAAATCGGGTCCGCAGCCGCCGGTCGGTCCTCGGAGAATGCGTTTTCCAAAGACTGCCGACCTCGGGCGCGTTTTGGAATGCGGTGACACCAGTATGTAAAAAAAACGTGAGAAAGCAGCTTGGACCGAAGTATCGCAGAATGTAATTTATCGGTCGGAATTTTAAAGAAAAAAGGTCTACCTATCTACGAGATCTACGCGTTTCTAAAGGATATTTATATATTGCAGTGTTTTGGTATGCCCGATTTGAATTTTAGAACGACGGTGTTGTTTCTGTAAAATCGAACTCGAACTCTGGTTATTTACCCGACGTCTGTGTTTATGTTTTTGGACTTTTTCATTTTTGGATTGGTAAATAGCGAGTATTTCTAGCAGAAAAACTATATGTTATCTCTAATTGACATCCTTTTAAATTCATACTCTTATAAAAGTAACTGCTATGACTGGTATAAGTACCTCTTAGTCTACTTTTATAACTACTGCCTAGTGCAGGGATAGTTTATTTTCCCAATGTGCCCAAAGTGGCACGTTGGGAAAATCAACTGGTGCGCAACGTATCGCACGATTTCGGTTTATCGTCCGATTGGCTTTTTTACAATTACAGCAATTAAAGCATTTTTATTTCGTTTCTTTGAATGTCGTTATTTGAAGTCCAAAACTTTGGCATGCATAAATATTTTTAAAGATAATTATACTCTCTATGTGGTGTGCGGACTTTAAAAGGTTTGCCATACCTGGCCTAGTGGAACCTTTAGATTTATGATAATATTGAAAGTGTTTTGAGCAAATTTGTACGAATTGAATAACCGTGTATCGTCGACGGGAAAGTGAGAAGTGTGACCGTGTCCGGTGACACTTAATCCGCGACAAAGAAGTTTGTTTTTGGAAGACTTAATTTGAAAAAAAATCTTACAAATGTGTGAAGATTTTGGTAGAAAAAATTTCCAATGATGTACCACCAAGAATCCCACTTTGCATGAACTTGTTTAAAGATTTTGTGAAACCTGAATTGGTTTTTTGATTGCTATGTCATTTCTAAGGACTTATGGCCATCTCACTCCCTGGACTTTGACAGATTTTTTTATGGGAGTATGTAAAAGAGTTTATGTAAATAATTTCCACAGTTTGGATGAACCTGAATCATAATGTTTGGACAAGCATGGCAAGTCAAAAATGTTATGACAAATGAGTAGGGATGTATGTCATCAGTGGATCTCTACCTCCAAATCCACTTCTGTCGTCTACTTGGAAATTTCTGAGTACAGCTGATAGTCTGCATGTGTTTTGTTCATTTACATTTTGTGTGAAGGTCAAGTTTTATTAGTAAAAAAAAAATTTGAAAGATTGAATAAGGGAACTTTTGGTACATTGTATATTTCCAGTAATCTGTCTTTCTTATACAATATTTCCTTGTATTATATGCTTGTCATTTGTATGCCTGCATTTGTTCATTTCAGGCCGTCGGAGTGCACTGCTGGATGGGGAGAGGCCGGACCGGCACCATGGTTGCGTGTTATTATATTAAGTTTAAAGGAATGCAACCGTTAGAAGCGGTCTCTATGGTCCAGAGGGCAAGACCGGGCTCCGTAGAGACTTACACTCAGGAAGCGGCCGTGATGGACTATTATGCATATTTAGTTCAACGTGGCCTATTAGAATATGATTAATCAATTTTAAACATTGTAACATTCAAACATTATTTATTAAACAGACTGAATACATGAGTCAATATAATACAATACAATAATCAAAAAAATATTTTGTCTCTTGAGACAAAAGATTTTCTTGATTAAATATTTTTATTTTTTCATCCTAAAAGCAAAGTTTGCTTTTAGGAGAAATAAATAGTTATAAAAAATACTTAATTACAGCAAATGTAGAGAATCGAAAAGTGGAATAATTACTCCAAGATGGCACTCTAAAGTATCTGTCCGGAATAGTCATTATGTTTACATTTCCAAAAAGTTTCGATCTTCTTACTGACAGAAAAAACAGGTATGGTCAATGTTTCCTAGTTTGAAAATTCCAAACTTTTGCCTTTATCTAGACAAAATCTTGTGTACACAAACATTTTCATAAAACAGAATAAGAATGTTTTCTGAAATAAAATGATTGATGGATATTAATTTAAAATTAAAAATTGGTCTGCTAAAACTGGGAATTCCAAATTTTTAAATATATAAGGAATAAAGTTAAATGAGAAGATATTTGGATTTGTTTTAGTTGTTTATTAATAACAGTTGTCAAAAACATAGGTTAAACTATGGAAGAAATGAGAAGCAGTTTCACTTTACTTTTTTTTTTTATTTTACTTTTGGCTAGTAAGTTTTGTCTGGTTTATATAAGATGGGTTCCCAACAGTTTTGTGGCACGGATGCATTCGACATTGCAAAATATAGTGGTGGGCAAAAATAGGATTTAAAAAAAATAAAAAATATTATGTCCTTTATTATAACATGCATTTTGTAATATATATTTACTATGACATATTATATATTTATTATAAAAGCCGAATTAGTGCGATCTTTGACACTGCATTTCATTTGCTAATTTCTCACAGTTGGGAGTGTAAGCCGATAATCCCAATCGTAAACAATCTTCAAGGTTAGTATTAGTAAGTTGAGATCTGATTTTTGATTTTATAATATTCATGGTGAAAATAAAGATTCGCACAAATATGTGGAACCAAAACAGGACTTGATTTTGAAGGCTTTTTTTCTTTACAAAAGGTTATACTTTTTATGCTGAACTAAATTCCAAAAATTTTCATCCGTATTGTGAAATTTTAATACGATGTCATTTTGGAAATCTAAAATCTCTTCTTCAATTATCAGTGTTTCTTCTTGAAGAAGTTCTTCTATAAATTTATCAGTTTCAGTAATGTCTACTTGTGTACTATAGGATTTAAAAAGCATGTAACCACGGGTTCGATAATGGTAAATTGATGGAATCTACTTTCAAACTTCCAAAAGTTTTTTAAGATGAGTAATAAATAATGTTAGGTCAAAATTATTTTTACCGGTCACTTTTTTCATCCTTGGAAAATGTACAAGAAAATTTTTTGACAAATTACTTATCCAAAACTGTATTTTGGCTTTCAATGCTTTTGTAGAGCTAATAATTTTAGCTAAATGTTTATTTTTTCCCTGGAGATCCAGGTTTAAACTGTTCAATTTTTCACATATGTCAGTTAAAAAACCAAGTCCATCAACCATTGTAGGTTATCTAATTGTTCAAACGTTTGACCTTTTGACATAAGGAATTTTTTTTAATCTCTTCCAAAAGATCAAAAAATTGGCCAAGTGCTTTGCCTTTACTTAACCTACATCTGCATGTAAGATAAGGTCAGCTTGGGAAGATTTGTCCTTTTCTACAAGGGCTTTAAACAATTGTGTGATGAAGGATTTGCTCAAATTTTGTTAATTATTTTAATAACAGCATTCATAACATGTTCAAAGGATAATATTTGGACACACAATGATTTTTGACATATGATTCAGTGATAATACATAAAATTCAGAAAGGATTCATCTCTCTTGCAATGAGAAATGAATCCATTATTGCAACCCACCATTGCTAGTGCACCGTCAGTAATTATTGCTGATAACTTGTGTAAAGGCATATTAATTTCTGTTGAGTAATTTTTAAAGATATTATAAATATCTTCACCCCTTGTTTGCTCTTGCATTGATAGTAACTTTAATAGTTCTTCTTTCATACTAAAATCACTGAATACCATTCTTATCATTACTGCCAATTGCACTGTATATATCTGTTGACTTGTCTAATTGTAATGAGAAATACTCATATTCTTCCAAATCATTTTTTAACTGACTTTGAAATCACCTGGATTCTTCTTGTACTTGTATTGTTTGATAACAGCAAATCTTGTATTGCTGAAATAATTTCTCACTTATTAGAAAATCCTCCAAATAACAAATTGGCTCCAATGAGAAATTCTTCCTTAATTAGTTCACTTTCTAAAAATGGTGGTTTTGTTTTGCCAAAAAATGAGAAATTTTAAAGGAAGCAATAGTGGCATTTTTATTTTTATTTACATGGCTGGTAAAAAAATGCGTGTTGGGTAGATAATCCCGATTTTAGTTGATTAAATTTTCTTTTTCTTAACTTGGATTTAGACAGATAACTAACTTCAAAATAATTGTGATTAGTTTTGTAATGATGTTCGACATTGTGTTCTTTTGCCACTGACACAACACTTGCATATTAAGCAAATACATTTCTCCTTACTTTCGATAACAAAGTAGTCTTCTTCCCAATCTTTGCTAAAATGATAGGTGCATTGTATTTTACTTGGATTACTCATTTTCAGGTAAAATATTTATATACACAACTCAATGATAGCATGTGATGACAACAGTACGAGTTTACAATGACAGCGTGCAGTGGCAACTAATACCATACTACTAATACAATAGAGATACTATTGGAGACATGATTATAATAGGCATGATGGATTAGACAGTGGTTAGTGTAGCCAATTTAGCAAATTTCTCATTACATCTAGCAAGATTTTAAAAACTAAAGTTTTTATTTTCTTTATTTTTGAAGATTTAAATTTTTTGTTTTATTATTTGAACACTGCAGCAGGCGCAAGGTTAGGAACTTGATATAAGAAGTCATGATCCAGAACCAAAATGTTTTAGCCAGTAATTCCTGCATTTTTCTTTTTGCATCAGCATGTGCTTTTGCTGACTATCTATGTAAAGTAAAACTAGATTGCATACATATATGGGAATTAACATGATTTTATTTGGGGACACTTGAAAATACTGCCTCTGTGTCTACACTGATCGGAGCTACTACTGGGGAACGTCAATGCTAACCGATACTAAGCAGATTAAAAATAAAGAAAATGAAATTGTTTATTATAATTTAACAAGCAATTATTTGTGACATCGTCAACATGCCAGGCTACAATTCTTAATCATATTTTTTTATTTATTTAATTTAAAACATATGCTTTCCGCCTCAAATTAGTAGTATCTTTCCCTTGTATGTCGTACTTTTCTCTTAACATTAGAGTCGTTCCAGTTGTCTAACACCTTTTGTGGAAAACGTTTGAATTGAAATAATGTGACTTCCAGTTTGCATTGGAAGTTTGTATATACAGTATAGTTATTGAGGCCTTCTGCCCCTAAGCTTCTCATATCTGGTCTCAACTTTCATCTATCTAACTCCATTCTTGAGATTAAGGAAGGACAGACAACAGTGGAAATTTATAATCTACAATTTTTTCAAATTGCAGCCCAATAATTATTAATTAATTTTCAATTATTATATTTCTTCAATCCAGAGATGCTTTACTTAAAACTCATTTTTACTTGGCCAAAACTGTTTTATGATCTGTTTAGAAGTCACATTTCCAATGAGGTTTGTCAGTAACAAGTATTCCATTTGAATTTCAGTTTTAGCAGTTAAAATACACATTTTGAGACCATTAAAATAAATATGCAGATCCTGGAAATAGATAATGTTTAATTCTATATTTCTATTTGATAATCATTACGTTATTTTTCTAACTTAATTTTAAGTTTTATTAAAAAATATTTCTGCAGAAAAAGTGTTAGTTAAGAAATAATGTATTTCTTTCATTCTTAGTACCTATGTAAATTTGAAATAAGCCACAACAGGCAATGTAGATCCTTATGATTAAACTCATATAATCAAATTATAACTGATATGACTGATTATATCAATGGTTCCCAACCTTTTTCGGGTGGCGACCCCCTTTTTATAAAAGCCAAGTGACCCGCGACCCCGATACAATTGAAAAAGGTATTTTTAATAAGGTAATTAAAAAACAATGAAATTAGTTTTTTAGTATAATTTTATTTTAAATTATGTTTAATAATTAATTTAATGAGATAGTTGAAATTGCATGTATTATTAACCAGCCTCAAAATTCGCGAGTGAGATTTTGTTAACGCCAACCTCATGTCATTCTCAACATTTAATTTATTCCTCTCAAAACTCTCAACACGTGATTCAACCAACTGACAGAACAGCGTACCCAGATTACACTTATTTTAATTTTTTAAAAATATATGAAATTATTCGAACTTTAAGACACCATTAAAAATAAATATTGCATTATAGTGAAAATTTTGTTTTAGTTTACTGCATAAGTTGGCGACCCCACAGAAAACCCGTCGCGACCCATAGGTTGGGAACCAGTGGATTATATGGTTAAACTCATATAATCAGTTATATCTAAGAAAACAATTAATTACAGTAAAATTTGAAATAATAATAAGATATTTTTAATATAATTGTATAAAAATGTATTTGCAGACATATATGGCATAGTCCACTTTAATCAATTCACTGGAATAATTCAAAGAAATACTCATCTGACAAAAGCTTGTCAAACCAAAACTGCTAGACCCCACAAGACGAGGCTATTGGTTTCGTCTTAGATGTGCTACAATTGACAAAAATAGGATTGACTTATTTTCTAAATGGAAACTCCCATTTTACATCAAAAACAAACAATTATCTTTTATGTGACTATCACACTGCATGTGTGTGCCTGTTGATATCTGTGAAGTTTGTTGAAAAAAATGAAAAAGGCTTTAAAAAATCATTACAAAACTATTATTATTTGGTGAATCATTCTTTTTTACTTCAAATGAACTAATAAAAAACTTTTCATAGCTCATTTAAATTTTTAGTGGATTGCTTAATGTGAATGCTTGTCAATTTTTTCTTATGGCAAATGACATCTCTTTTGCTGAATGTGTACGTCAATTCTCTGTTGGAAATGTTTTATGGTATGTTTTACAAGCTATTTGAATTCTCCCAATCACATCTCTAGTTCAGTGTTTTTCACCTTCTTGAATAAGAGACCCCTTTACAAGTTAAAAAATTCTGGCAACCCCCCAAGGCCATATTAAAACTATGTCAGTGATTTTAAAATCTAAGCATTTAATTATCTTTCTGTTTAGACCTAAATATTGATCAAAACACCAATTGTACTGTAAAATAAACAGGCACAGTTTTCTCACTGAGATTGTAGTTTTTTTTTTATTGTAGTGTAGGACCTACAAACAGTTGTCTTTTTCTTTTACCCGCGATCCCCCATGTAAGGTTTTGCGACCCACGGGTTGAAAAACACTGCTCTAGTTGTCGGTTCTTGTTTGTAAACAACATTCTTTAAATATCCCCAAAAATAAAAGTTGGGGGAAGCCAAAACTGGTGATTGTGTAGGCCATTGTAGTGGTCCACATCATCCAATCCACTTTTTGTTAAGTGCTTGTTTAAATATTTCATGCATAGTGGAGGCCCCACTCCATCTAAATGAATTCACATTCTTTGCCTTATAATACAAAGATCAACTTCAAATAATGAACTGAACTGGTTACAAAAATTTGAATAAAAGAATGATTGCAATGATTTTTTTAGCCTTTTTTTTTTTCCTATTGAACTTCACAGCTATCTGTAGACATGCACATATGCAGTGTGGTGGCTGCATATGTGCATTTAAAGCACATATGCAGCCACCACACTGCATATGTTCAAAAATATTGTTTTTGATGCAGAATTGTAATATGCAGTCAAAAATGGGGTTCTCATTTAAAAAACTGAGTTGACCCTGTTTTCATCAATTGCAGTGCCATCCACGATGAAATCAATAGCTCTATCTTGTGGACCCTTGAAGTCTATCATTTTTAATTCCCCCCCTTTGTAAGACACATACTTTTTCAAGTTATTCCAGTGGATCAATTAAAATGACCACCTGGTATACTTGCTAATAATTCTTAAACAGTGAGTTTAAACTGGCTCTTCTAGACTGCTAGTCTTTTGTGGACTGTTACAA
The DNA here is from genome assembly GCF_000671375.1 of Centruroides sculpturatus. Classification (NCBI taxonomy): domain Eukaryota; kingdom Metazoa; phylum Arthropoda; class Arachnida; order Scorpiones; family Buthidae; genus Centruroides; species Centruroides sculpturatus. The sequence continues at coordinate 162,786 of NW_019385034.1, forward strand.
ATTCCAAAATGCAATCCAAAGAAATTATTTGATGAAACTGGATATCTACTAGTGTCATTCTGGCATCTCTCTCCCTAGCTTTGATAATTGATTAATAATCAATTTTTTCATTAATTAAAGAAAAATAAAGTCAGCTCTACCCACTTCTTAGTACCTGCAGAGTAGCCTTGTAGGTGCTAAGCAGGACTTTACAGCAGGAATCTTGATCATGTTCTGGCTTCAGGCAAACAATTTTTAACTGCAATTGTTCAAGAAAGATGTACTGTATATTTACCCAATTATTTTATTTTATTGATTTATTTTTATTATCTATACTAATATTATAAAGAGGTAAACTTTGTAAGTTTGTATGTAGGAGGTAATCTTCGAAACTACTCATCCGATTTCAAAAATTCTTTCACCAATATTTAGAATGGAACTTGAGGGTGGACATAGGCTGTATATTATTCCAGTAAACATTCATATAAATTAAAAGATATCATCTAGGTTAAGGCTTTTATGTCCAACAGATGACACTATGAGTATGATGACCTAAGTTTGCTTTTCTGCGAGGATGAACTAAAGCGGATCATATTCTATCTATCTATCTATATAAATGAAAATGTAATGTTTGTTTGTTCCTACCTATTCCTTTGAAATTTTGACACAACGTTGCATTCAAATACACACGTGTTTTTATATAATATGTGTGTCGAAATTCCCTCCACTGGGGAGGAGAGGGACAGGATTAAGGCTTACCATGAAGAACTTGACTTCTATTATACTATTTTAGATGCGGTTTTTTGCGTTTTAGTAGGGTACTCAAAAGAATGTACACTAAAACGGCTTTTTCAAAAAATTCCCCCCCACGGGGGAAGTGTTATACATTTATAATAGTTACATTTTGAGCCACAACAATGCCTGGCAGGGTCTGCTAATAGCTTATAAAATATGTAACTTTAGCACTATTCTCAGTTATATCAAACTGTAATTAAATACAGGAAATGAATGGCCAGCTTGTAGCCTTTCTAATATAAGTTAAAAACAATACTTAATATAATTTAAATGTTACAACAGATTGGATTAAATTAAAAAGAAAATTCTGAACAATTAGTTAGGAGGAATTTATTAGAAGAAAGAAAAACTAATTAAAAATATTTGCTTTGGTTTTAGGCCTCTACAACTTAAGTGATTAAAAACATTCTTGCATAGTTTTAAAATGTATTGTTTAAAACTGCAGCAATGCAAAACTGCAGCAAAGCAATGCAAAAGAAAAAGAAATAAATTACTTTTTCTTCAGTTGTTAGATAATAAAACCATATATGAAAGTTATAAAATTTGTACAGAATGTGGTTGTGGATCATTGTTAACCAGAGCTGATATGTACAGTTGGTTTTGACTTAATTGGGTGTTTCCTCTCATTATTTGTAGATACAATTTTTATTGAAGGCTAATGTATTGTTTGATAGCTGCAAGTTTAACAGAAATCTTACAAAAAGTCAATCAAGAATCTACATAGAAATATGAAGTTTCTTAAATTTAAAAATATCTCTTATTCTTAGTATTGATTGATAGACACTAGATTGATGTCATGAAGCATACAATCCAAAAATTATCATTTTCTATTTGTAACTTATTATTTGTACTCTCAAATGCCTGTCCAAAAAGTTACCTTACCAGATAATACGCTTATTTGCATTTCCTTTAATTCCATTTTAGTTACATTAAAATGATTAAAATGATAATTGTCTAAGTTGCACACTTTTTGCATCAAAGATGAGGGTTAAAACAAAGAGTAATGTACTAAATATTGAATAATAGATTTATACACATGAATACCTAATTGTATAGAATAAAATTTCTATTCATTAAATCATATGATAAAATACAATATGAATAGTCAAGCAGTTTAATGATAATTAAAATATAAGTAGCACATTAATTGTCATGATCCATTATAATTAAAGTTTATCTTGTTATAAAGTTTGCAGAGAATTGCTTCTATATTGTATTGACTATTATAATTGAGTAAAGATAGTGAATTTACATATTTCTGCTTCTCTGAAAGAAAAAATGTATGAGATTTCAACAAAGTAAATTCTAAATTGAAATCTGATGAAAATTTAAAGTGAGAAAATACACTGAAAGTTGGAGTGTTTTATTAATTGTCCTTTGTTCACTTTTTAATAAGTCATCCTTTCAGGGAAGAGTACTTGAAAACTATAAATATAAAATTATTTTTAAAGTACAAGATTGACCGGCATTTAATATCTCGTACTCTTTCATAAAATAACTATGTAAATTATCGTAAATTTGAAAATACTTTGCTGCTATATAGAAATTGGCAAATGATGGTTGCATTCCTGAACTGAAGAAACATTTGTAGGAAATGTAATGAAATTTGACACATTTTGCTACTTTGCCAAATTTGGTAAAACTTTAACAGGTAATCTGATGTGGATGTTTGGTGCAGTATCATGCCTTATTTACTGCTAGTTTTAGAGGAAAAGGACGGTGGCATGCAAAAAGATAAGCCCAAAAAATTAAACTCTGAAATGCTAGACCTCTATGGTAACTGAGTCTTGTGGCTTAGTATTCTAGCCCAATAAGAATATAAAAATAGCACAAGTTTAATTTTCCCATCAAAAAAACAATTAGATTTATGACAGCCTATACTTTCATTAAAGAAGCAGCATTTTTTTTTTTTGAAAACTTCAACAGAAAAAAAGGCATATCAAGTTTTTGTATGAGAGTTGTTTATTGTGGCCCATCAATTTTATCATGGAACGCTTGAACACCTCAACATGTTTTTATGATAAAAATTGTTTCCTGGATGAATTATGACAAAAGTGGTGACATTGGTCTCCTGATTTAATGGCTTCAGATTTTTATCCAGGAGGAAGTAACTTTAATAAATTAAAATAACAATCTTAAATCATCATCATTGGGTTCGGTTACAATAGAACAAACTTTTCAAATTCAACGTAGCTGTCATTCCACTGATTCGAAGCAAGTAGTTGTCATTGATGTCACTGTGTCTGGTAAAAAAAAACTTCATAAATACCAATAGTTTAAAAGTTTATTTCAATTAATGATCTCCAAGTTGAAGATGACTCAATCTCTATAATTTATGATTGCATTCCTAGTGAAAGCCTTGAGAAATTAAAATTTATAAAATGTTTAAGACTGCATACTACATCCTGTTATGGCTGTGTCTTCACCTAGGAACACTTGTATGTCATGTTCAGAAGTGAACAGAGGTGTTCCATCAAAAAAAGGGGCCTACCATCCACTATGCTCCTTTACGTGCGTCTAGGGATCTACATTGCCCACTCTTTGTTGGACCTGCTGACAGTAATTGGGATGGTGTAAACCTCAGATGATGATTCTTGTCCACAGTATCCTTGGAGCTCCTTAAGACATATGTCAACGGATTCCTTTTGTAGGTAATATTGATGTTACTGGCTCTTGCTATTTGTAGATGGTGCATCTCATCCATCTTAAATGGTTTTACTGTCATTGTTCTTTAGCTGAGGAGATATAAAGGATCTAGGCAATAACTGACACCTGGTCGATAACCATGTTTTTTCGTTAGGATACTTAAGGGAATGGTCTACACCAGTGGTTCTTAACTGGTGTTCCACAAACTTGTTGCAAGTGTTCTGCAAAATTATGAAAGCAACTTTAGCATAAATTTATAGTTTACAATGCACACGAGATGCAACTTGCACTTTGCAGTGAACTGTTCTTGTTACCTTTGCAAAGACAAGAAACTCAGATATTATCAGGTGCATACCAGAATTCTAGTGAGAACACAGCAAACTATAGTAAGCATGTCCTCTCTGAACAAATTTGAAATAGCTTTCACCAGTCAACTTGTGAAGTTCCACTAGTATGCCAGCAGCAGGTGCCGAGTAATTCATGAAGCTTGGAGTTTTCATTTTCTATTCAGGAACAGCATGCTGTCATCAAATTTTTGTTCACTCTTGGTGAAAAAGCAGCCAATATTCACAAGCAGTTAATGGAAGTCTGTTCTTGCTGACTACACAGTTTGCAAGTGGGTTCAAGAATTTTGCAGGTGGAATTAGCTCCATCAAAGACCAGCCAAAGCCATTCCAACATGATTACTGGTTGGCATGCAAAACATATGCCAGACAAAAATTTTTGTGAAAGGTCTTCCAATTTTGCTCTGCTGCACAGAGCTCAAGTCGTCTGAGATTTTACAATAGAAAAGGTTATCAAAATCTTGCCACATCCTCCATACGCACCAGTACGAAGGATGTGGCAAGATTTTGGCACCTGGTTCCAAGTGACTTTCAGCTGTTTGCAAAGCTGAAGGATTCACTCTGTGGCACACTTTATTCATCAAAATTTAATCTTGGTAGTTTTTTCTGGAGTCGTTCAGAACCACGAGTTTAACCACTTGTCAAAGCACTGTGCAGAGATGCAAAGTGTGTCTTTACAAAAACAGGGATTGTGTTGAAAAGTGACATCAAAATTTTTCTTCAGAACTGACCAGTTTAGAAGTTATGGCTAAACGGTATGTAATTACAGTATGTACCTCATACATCTAAATAAAGTTTTTGTACAGAGAATCCATAGCTTCAAAAACATTAAAAACCTGTTTTAACCTTGTTGGTAAAGTTTGAATATCTACGGAAGCTCAGTACAAATCTTTGCATTTACATGCTGAAAGTAATATGGTTATTTAAGATGAGGAACACACATGCATAAAATTGTGTGACAGAAAACAATCAGAAATCAGCTTTCGGTTCAGTTTCTGTTTTACGCCAGAACACACACACGTAAAAATTCTGGTCGAATAGAAATGCCACTAACAGTGCTAATTTTATTAATTTTTCCTCTTGTATATCTATTCCTTTGTACCTTCCATTTTTTTCTCCACTTCCTCTGCTATAATACAGAAAATTTAAATTAACATACGCTTATTCCGAATTCAAATAAAGAACGTGTGATCTAAATACTAAGCCTATATATCAATTCTACTAGACCTACCAGTTATTTGAAATTTAGCACCTATAGCCATCCATAAATGTTGTTTAAATACAATGTCTTTATACGTGACACAAATGTGGTCGAACGGATTCGGTAAACTCCTCTATTTCATTTCTTTTTCGAGACTGTCACAATTTTAAGGTTAACCCTCATTGCTGCCATTGTTAGAATAAAAACCATGTGTCTACATTGATGTCACAAAAAAGACTTCTCTTTATTCGAGGAATTTTGGTGTAAAAAGTAGACATGCTATACTCTTTTTCAGTTACGTTTCGGCCAAAAGTTCAGAAAAATTTTTACGCTTTCTGTTTTATGCTAGATTTTACACCAAATTTTACGCATGCGGGTTCCTGGCCTAAAGTGATATTCTTAAGTTGTAAAAATTGACACGCTTTATTTTGGAAAAAAGCTTTTATAAAATGATATTTGGACAATATTTTTAATTACTTGAATAGCATAAATGAAAATATTTTGACATCCACTGACAAGTGTCTCGGGAAAAATACGAGGGCGGTTTTTTCAATCTCCGATGGTCCATAAAAAAAAAAGTAAATAACAAAATGAAAAATCCTTATCGCTTGCTTTTGCTTGTAATCGGATAGGTTACATAAAAGCCAGTGCATAAATTGTGCAATGCATTTTGCATGTGGGATTCTTTTATAAGTATTTAGCCTAGATGTTTTCAGGTGAATTAAAATTTGAAGTGCATAGATCTGCTGGAAAATTTTAGGTGTAGAAAAAGAAGCCCACGAGTTTGTGTCAAGCAATCTAAGTTTTCTGACAGATTACTGGATACGCATCCCTCACACTAAGTTGTTGAAGAGCGCTACAAAAACATCTGACAACACAATTCCATCAACAAAGAGCAATATTTTGCATCACAAAATTATATCTTTTGTGTCAAGATGGCAAGTAAAGTAGAATGCATTCTTTCTCTACATAGCATTTGTAGCACTACCATTACAAACTAGCATATACCTTGTTTAGGTAAAAACAATTTCTACAAGAGACCCAGATCAGATGCCTAAGTTAGTCGAGTGATAATGCTTATCTCGACCCCGTCGAGAACTGCCGATACATTAAGGCACAAAATTTATTTGCAGAGGTCCGAAAATAAGCAGCAACTGTTGGAATGCTATTAGAAGCGAGAGTATTTGAAGAAACTCGTCTGCCCTATGAAGCATTGTTATCCTGTTTCAGTTGTGTTTTCATAGCATATATTATGGAAACTCTGTTTCTGTAACTGAACAGCAATATCTTTCGACAGTGCTGTGGTGTTGATGTACCATTATGCGTAATGGCATATCCCTCAAATGCTTTTCAATGTTTATTGTACACGATGCAATTTCCACAGCCAATGTTATATACCAAATGCTACACATGTACCTTAAAAGTCCCTCCTGCTGCTCTTTTGCGAACATCAAGTGGATGGAAATGAAAGTTTTGTGCTCTAAAATTGCTAGCAGAGTGCCTATCCATTATTATTGGATGCAATTTATTTTCTGCTTTATAAACTTTTTGACATTTATTTAAAAAAAAAAAACATTTGTATGGAATTTGAGTTTTATGTAAGTAGGATGAATCAACGTGTCATAGAAGTTACTTGGGTCTAACAAGGGAAAGCTTTAACAGTCCATTTCAATATCATTTGTGTGGATAAATCTAATTATAAATCTTTATCAAATAAAATAAGTGCACTTCCCAAGCTTTTTTCTTTTTAACACGAAAGTCCTGAATGTGTGTGAGTAAATTTTGCAGGAATTTTCAACAAAAACTGTGTAGTTGTGAGGTGGTGTCAATGAGCAAAGTATTTTTTTTTCTAGATCAATGCAGTTTTACATAACTTGAAAACAAATCTAAATATAAAATAATTGAAAATTATACATTTCCATAATTGTTTGTTAATAAGAGTTGTTATAAACATAGCTTAAACTATGCAAGAATTGTGTATGGTAGTGGAAATTGTAAAATGCCATGTTGTCTGGATGTTCTTCTTATATGTTTGCATGTTTTTAATAGAAAATAAATTTTTCTTTTAAAAGCACGCAGCAATTTGGCAGATTAATATTAAATTTTATAGTTAAACTTGAAGATTTATGATTTTACTGTTTTCTATCAAAATTTGTTTTTAGAACTAATATTCCTGGTGAGAATTTCTTGAATGTAATAATTTTTTTTAGTTAACTGCAAGGTTAAGGGACATCAATTCACAAAAAATTCAGTTTCCTAGGAGAGATTGGTGCCACTGCAATATGTCATCTCCCAAAAATTTGCTCTGGATCCAAATATTCCCAGAGATCAGACTGATGGAAACAAAGCTTGGACTTCAATTTCAAACCCTCAGCCAAATAAATAAATTCCCCAATATTTGGTATTAGAAATACAAGAGGTAAATACTTTGCTCTTATTACATACTTTTGCACCATCCATGTGATAACAAGTATTGTACATTTGTATGACCACGGGCCAGAAGATTGACGTGGCTGCAACGGACCGTCGTGCAAACCTAACTAAAAGTAGATTAACGGAGTACGATTAGCCGACTCCGACCATTATTTATTAAAACAGACTAAACACACACGAAGGGATGAAAAAAGTAAAACATTTAATCAAGAAAATCTTTTACCCCTTAAGAACTTCCAAAAACAAAGTATAAAAAATTACTTAAGTACGGCAATACACGTAGAGAGATCCGACAAGTGGGATAATTTCTCCACAAGACAAGACTAAAGTATCTTCATTGGAATAGTTCCGTTTACATTTTGAGAAAGTTTTGATCTGCTTCTTAACTGGTGAAAATAAACAGGTATGGTTGACACAAAACAAAAAAACAAATTGTTTCCTAGTTTGAAACTCCAGATGTTTTCCTTTTATCTAGATAAAATCATGTGTACACAACATTTTCGTATAACAGAACAAGAGAATGTTTTCTCACAAATAAAATGGTCGATGGATATTAATTTACAATTAAAAAATGGTCCGCTAAAAACAGGAATTCCAAATTTTTAAATATATAAATAATAAAGTTAAATGAGAGGATATTTGTTTTAGTTGTTTGTTAATAAGATTTATCATAAACATAGGTTAAACTATGGAAGAATTGTGTATGGTGATGGAAATTGTGAAATGCAAGATGCAGTTTCACTTTACAACTTTTTTTTTTTTTGGAAAAACGCATAGGTGCAGCCGATTAATTCTTCGTTGGTTTTTTTTTACAAGAAGTGCATTTCGGCTAACAAATCGGTCTTATTGGACCTTCTTAGATTCCTGCAGAGTTTCGTTTTGTATCGAGGGAGTTGTGGCATTTGTTTTTGTCTCGTCCGGATGGTCTTCATATCTGTTTAAATTTAAACTGGATCAGTATATGTATCTGAAACGTACCAAGTCTAAATGTGAGGACACTTACAAAAACATTGCCTTAATGTCTCCATTGATCAAAGCCACCAGTAGTGGAACACCAATACATGCTGGTACCAAATAAAGCAAAGCAGGCTGAAAGATTGAAAGTAAAGTAAGAAATTTCTAAGCAGTTTATTACTATCTAAATAATATAATATAACTAATAATACCTGAGCATGTTTAAAATAAGCCATAACCAGTATGGTAGTCACTAATCCTATGAAATATGCAGCAAAACTTGTATAAAAATACAAATTTCTTTTTCTCTTTAGACTAAAAAGAAATAAAATTTCAGATCATAATTAATAAACCGACTGGGAATTTCATCCTGACGTACCTCTGATCAAAACGTAACAACAGGGCTATAAATATTCCCGGAATGACGACGTCTCCCAGACCCAGCATGGCATAATTTGTTCCATCAAAACCTTTCTGTAAGAAGTCTTGAGGAAACACCACTAGTACAAAATAATAATCATAATGTCTAAACATAATAATAAAGCAATAACTTATAAAAAAAATCAAAAAGGTCATTACATTTAATTGGAGCCTCAAAGGATTTGGCAACAGTCACCATTACATTAGTACCAAATACCTGGACAATAAAAAATAACATTGTTATGCAAAAATATGGAACAAAAATTTCAAAATAAGAGCATTATTTACCCAGAATATGTCATACACAAAGAGACCACCCAACAGAATGCATCCGGTGACGACATTGTTCAGATGCAACAGTTCCACGCCATTGACAGCAAAAGCCAGTCCAAAGAGATTGTTTGCAACCCAGTGCTGGTTCAAAATAAATGATGTGTTATCAGAAGTCTAAAATTTTCTGGCAAAAACCACATTTAGCTCATTATTACCTTTTTCCATAGATACCACATCCCTGTCAATGTGCACAGAAACAGGCACAGTAGGTCCTTGTGATCAAACTCATAATCAATAATATCTGAAATGATCATTTTTATTTAAATTTTAATTTCTAAATTGTATACTGTAAAAAAACGAAATGTATGTACTTGTTGATGGGTACCGATCGGCAAGTGAATGTATATCTAAGTTGTATGTAATAGGCAATATACTTTGATAGGAAATTTGAATGTTTAAACTGGGCGTACTGGACAGCTAGTCTCTTAATTTGTAACGGCTGCAAAAATCATAATACAAAAGAAATTTGAATTATTTGACGAAATTAATTAACATCATTCTGTGATTTGAATAAGTTGACGAGGAAGAACAGATTACAGGGTTTAAGCTGTCGATAGTTTTTTAGTTAGAATGCTACAATAATTCAGATTTAGCGACAACTAAATCTTGGTACATTTTGCTAAAAAACCAACATTTTACAAGTGGTTAAGACGTTTTTAAGATGCTTTTACTAGTGATGGGACAATACCAAAATTTCTCCCTATTCCAATTCTCTTGAATACTTTCTGACGTTTATTTTAGTTTAGAAAAATTAATGATTTACATTATTAATTAATGTATTGTGCTCATAAACATCAAGCATAAGAATGGGAAGTGATTGGGAAATCCAGAATCAATCTTTTGAAAGAAACCCAAAAATTCTTCATTTATATGTAGACACAGATGCTTTTATTGTGTAGTAGAAAATAAATTTGTGATTTTATTGCAGATAAAGTTAATATTGGAACACCACATTTCGTTGGCCAAAACGACAACGGGTAGGGGGAAGGTAACGAGAAGACATCACCTTGACAGACATCACCTCTTGTATGGGGCATCAGGCATTTTCTGCTTTGTAGACACGAAAGTTTTACAATAAACAAATATTTTAAAATTACAATATTAACAATTAACTAACAATTTCTGATGGAATTGGATTTGTTTAAAAGATTTGTTAATGTCAGATATGTCATTGGCTAAAGTTTTTAAAATGATAGTTGTAAATAACTTCTCTCAGTTACCCTTGTATAAACAGTTAATGAATTTGTTCTTTCACACCCAGTGCATACTGTTGAGTGTGAAAGGTTTCAGTGAGATGACATTCTCACTGAATCCAACTCCAATTAATGAAAACTTCCAACTGTCTTGATGTAAAAAATGTCAGTAATTTGTTAAACATCTCCAGCATTTGTTGCCTGGTGTGAATCAAAACCAAGAAGGGTTGTACAACAGATTTATGGTTATATTGGTTGTACAGTAATCTGTGAGAATAAACAAATGTTTTAACAATAATTTATTGTGTATTGTTCTGGGCAGCCTCTGGATAAAAATGTTAACTACAACTTTTTGAGTAAAATTAGCTAAACTGCTGCAGAAAATTTTTCCCCAGCTTAAACCCTGAGATTATTCTTTACACTTACTTATTTTTGACTCTTCCATGTACTATTTATGAGACTACCTCCAAAACACAGTACAATCCCACAAACTCAATGTGGTGTGAAGAGTTACAGAATAGCAATGATGCTAGTATGAACAGTGGAATTTTCATAAAGGTAATACGTACGGTGGAACCTTACTTAATGAGGACCTCTCGTAATAAACAAAACAAAGTGTGAAAAAACGACTTGCTTAATAAGTGACATTTCACATAACAAATGACGAAAAGAGGGGAAGTCCCAGATAGAGTGATGTAACATGCGCACAATGTTTAGCACTCAATCTGCTAGCATATTAGTGTCACTTGTGATCACACATTTTTCCAAACTTGTTACATATAAACATCAACAACCATAGCCAATTATATAATAACGACACCAAATGATATGCCAAATTGTTAGGCTATGTAAAGGCTATAATTAAATATTAGAAATTAAATAATTTGACTAGAGGTAGGCAGTTATGCTGTCATCTCGTATTAAATTTAATGACCGATTCCAAATTAAATTTCATTTTTTTGTTTTCTGCAAATCAAATTTGCATTCCAAGTTGGTTCATTCTGCACTAGAAGAAAAAATGATGATTCATGTTTCTTTACAATGTATATTATATAATTTTCTTTAAATAAACATTATACATAAAACATTTGAGTATTTTTTTTTTTTTTTGGCATGGAATGAATTATCGTATTTTACATTAATTTACATGGGAAAAATTGTTTCACTTAACAAATGTTTTGCATTATGAGTAAGATTCTAGAATTAATTATGTTCGTTAGTGAGGTTCCACTGTATATGAATTTGCACATAAAATGCTCACTATTGGTACATAGTTATTATATGACAAGAGAACCTTCCAGAACCTTTTGAAACATGTAAAACAAAAGTTTGAAAGGCAGCAGATTCAATTTTACTAAACTGACAGACTATGGAGCTACAAACTGAACAAGTTCTAGAATAAAATAATTTTTATACCCTTATACACCTTTAAAGTGTGACAAAAATTTAGAAATAATCTACATTTTATAATTTACTTGAAAATGTGAAACTGCTCTGATCTCTTATTATATTTGTCAACTTGGACATAAATTATTAATAGGACTGTTAAACTGGTGTTAAGTATTAATGCAAAATTGAGCAAAAGTTCTTAAAGAAAACAGACTTTCTTTATTGAGCCTCCTCGATGACGACAGCAAGTAAAAATGATAGCACACTCAATACGCAAAAGTATTGTACGTTTGAGCTGAATATTGTAAAGGTAAAACATCTTTTAACCATACCTTAGGAATTTTTGAATGATTTTAATTTTCAATGTAATTTAATTCTTATAATAGGATTATGAATCAATTTAAAAATCCATCAAAAAGCCCATTATTGTCAGGAGTTGGATTCTTGTATTTCGTAAGCCTTTCACATTGTATAAATTAATTTTAGTAATTTTAGTGTTTTAAAATTTACTGATAATTTATTTGTCATTTGTAGTTAAAAATGATAGCCATTGTAACCCTGCTGAGGAGGGGCGTGATAACCCGAAACACAGTTGTAAACAAAAGTATGTGTACAGGAGGCTCAATAAAGAAAGTCTGTTTTCTTTAAGAACTTTTGCTCAATTTTGCATTAATACTTAACACCAGTTTAAGAGTCCAATTAATAATTTATGTCCAAGTTGACAAATATAATGAAAATTGAAATAAGGACAATAAGGCAATAATTGCTCTGATCTTTATTATAATTTTATTATTTGAAAGGTACAACGTGATGCAATGATTGTTCTGAATTATTTTCCAAGAAATGAAATGGATAACAAGCATGATAAAACTGAAATATAACTGATAAATGAAACAATGCATAAAAATGGATTCTGAATAGTGCTTTTAAAACTAATATCTGATCAAACTTCCAATTCTATCAAATTATTTACAACCCAAAATACTTATCCAGCATTGTTTCAACTAGGTTTTTGAGACAGAATTCACTAATTTCTTCCCACTTTTCAATGAATGCCCATTTAAAGTCTTCAACCAAGTTAAACTATCTCTTAATAACAAAATTTAATCCTCAAATCTTGGAAACAACCATCCACAGAATTGAATTTCAATTTCCAAAAAGAACTCCCAAATAGATTTGGCAGTGTGCCATGTAACATAGGTATTCCAGTTTGGAAACTGCAACACTATCTTATCTCCAAAGGAAAATAAATGCTTCTCTAGCACATCTTGATATTTATGTTGGTTTGTTCTAACACATACAAATGCAATATCCTAGTACATTGTTTAGAAAACAGTGTACTGAGATATCTTATGTCATTCCTAGATGTGATCTACCCAAAGCACTGCCCAATACAATTTCCCACAGAATAATTCTTTTGTTTGTTGCATGCACCTTTGGCCTGCTGGGTGAATGTCGGATGCTGTAATTTTTTCTCATAACTTTCCTCAATCTATTCGGTTTCTTTGCAATTTCAGTCACAGAAAAGCTTGATTTGACAAATGCTGCAACTTTTCCTTCTTATTTTTCTTGAAGTTTCATTACATATGCCAAATAAAGTGGAAAAAATAATCTGCACACAAAACTATTGCCAAGCGTTATTTGTACAAGTGCTTGAACACTGTTATTTTAACTTTCTCAAAAGTGAAATGAATAACTATTTCTAAATTTAAAATGTCAATCAAATTAGTCATATCTTGTTATTCAGACATGCAAATTTGTTCTCTGACCTGTAATTTATTACTTTACAAATATTAAAGTAAATATATTGGAAAATGTGGTTTATTATATAATGTCTGAAAGTCAAAAAACTACCTTAAAAAGTCAAATTTTATGTTTTACTAAGTACAAAAAAGTGAGAAAATTCACTATCACAGAAATATAATTGGTAAATGTCGGCAGTTTCAAATCATTAAGCGAAACAAATAAAAATGTGAAAAAAAATATTTTAGCAAAGATGCAGAGAAATCAAATTTCTTTAGTTTACCTAAAAGCCTGAGTGTTTAAAGATGCTGTTATCTTCATTGATCGTCAAGAGAGTTATTTGTACAATAAAAAGAATATAAAGGAGAGTTGATGATGTTACTTACTTTCTTTTTCAGTTCCAGTGCCCCTAGTAAATATCAAGTGATAGGGAACATTTGGAAAGCTTTCCGGCACCAATTTATTAACAATGGGACTTTAATTATAATTTTTCATCATCAAGTTTTAATGAAAAGAAAAAAAAATCGGTAAGAAAAGAATTAGACCTTAACGCAGTTATATATTATTTTTATAAGTATAAAAAATATAAACTAAAAAAAAAATTATTACAATACCTTAATATGTGCGCTAACGCTAAGACACCAAGGAAGAAAAAGTATCCAGTCAAAAGAAGATTTATATACTCTTTGGAAAATATCTATAAAAAATAATGACAAATATATTTTAAAACTATGTTTGATAAGATTAAATGTTTAAGAAAATATTAAATATAAAAATCCTTTGAAGCTTTCATTATTTATTGAAACAGTTCTCATCTTTAGAATAATAAAATTTAAAGCTAAAAAAAATTCATTGACTACTATTAAAGATGACAATTGGTGAATTTTATAGCAATTCCTCCTTTGTTTCTTTAGTATAAGCTAAAAATTTAGATTCAAAAATTCACTTAAAAAAGTTTTGAAACAAATGGCAACATGTATTCACTAGATTACTGTTTGATAAAACAAAAGATTTTTCCACTTCTTTCTTAGACTATCTGGAAGATGACGACATTAACATTAAGTTTATGAAGCTAATAAAATAACATTTAATTCAATTCATTGTGTTAGGAGAAATTTTTATATCACTGATTTGAATAAACTGTTTTGTTAGGAAGATCAATGTAACTTAAATTTTATACTAAATGTTAAACATTTTACTTATTTAATGAAATATATGCTATATATTAGGGTTTCTCATTTCTTGGTCTTTTGCTTGTCCCGGGATTCCGGGATAAAAGTGAACTGCTTCCCGGAATCGAATTAATTATTTTTAAGATGTACAAAAGTATCTTTAAAAAATGAAAAATAATTATATCATTTGATTTCAAGTAATTTAATACATTCTGCAACCTCCAAAATCTTGTTAATAATGCCGTGTAACATATATATTAAAAATTACCTTTGAATTACGTAGAAATTTTCACAAATAGAAAAAATTTATTAAAGCTTGCTGGAAACTGCATACAACAACAAAAATGCTTTGAATTGAGTTGAAAATTTAAAAACAAATGAACTTAGATCAAACTTCTAACTTAAAAGGTAATTTTTGTTTTTTAAATAAAACATAATACAAAATATTATTGTAAATTTTTATAATAAGATTTTAAAAAGCAAAGATGGTCGATACTCCGATCACTCAA
The DNA here is from genome assembly GCF_000671375.1 of Centruroides sculpturatus. Classification (NCBI taxonomy): domain Eukaryota; kingdom Metazoa; phylum Arthropoda; class Arachnida; order Scorpiones; family Buthidae; genus Centruroides; species Centruroides sculpturatus. The sequence continues at coordinate 177,897 of NW_019385034.1, forward strand.
TCTGATTCTTATTTTAGTAATGAAAAGTCCTGCTACCGAGAATGCCCTTTTCGATTCAATTGATGTGAGTGGAATTCGGTCTTCTCTTAAATGCATTAAACACATGTTATGTGTTTTTTTGCCTGTAACCTGGAAGATTTCTAGTTTGTTTTCGAGATTGTGGTACTTCTTTTGCTCTCTAGTATTCTTGATTTGTCTACCTCGGCTGCTTTAATAGAAACATCGAGCTTATAGCCAGATAATTTGGCAGTTTGTTTGGCTTTAATAATCAGGTTTATAAAAAAACTTCATACTTGCAGACTTCGTACTCGTTTGTATCCTTGCCCAACTTGGCATTGCGCAGTTATTGAAGCTACTGGGCATGGTTAAAAATTAAGACAGCATAAGTGCAATTATTCCAGATATTACAGATTCTGACAAGTAAAGAATTTTCAGAGTCCTGCCACAAATAAGCCACATATTGATTATTGACTATTTGACATGCCATAACGAGGAAAGTTTAAAAAACTAATAAGTAGGTTTAAAATTAATAAATACAAATGTATTCTGACCGTTTATGAGTTAATTATACTTTCTATTTGCAAAATTTCCTCAACCTTAACACAAAATAAGAAAAAATGAATTTTTAAGAAATTTGAGGGATTTTCCAGGATAAGAAAAATTTCCTGGGTTAAAAAAACAACTGGGATCCCGTTTGAGAAACTTTAGTAGTGTATATGAGAACAAGAACTACTCAAGCACATAATATGATTCGTCATTGTGATAATATATCAGATACATTAGTTTATTAATATTTTTTAAGATTTTTATGCTTCTCTGATATTTTTCCTGTAGTTACATTGTTGTTGCTTGGCAATTCTCTGTATTTTATGTATTCAAATATTTTTTTCAAAGTACATTAACATTCCAAAATGCATTCCATTTGATGTAAACCTGAGGAAGATCACGACTAGATTGAAAATGTTTGTTTTCGAACTTCTGTTTATCAAGTAAAACTCACTCAGCAAAACATAAATTAAAACACCACACCTTAAGTTGCTGAGAAATTTAATAAAAAATGCAACGTTTTCAGCCAAATCTGTTGGCCATCATCAGGTTAAACAAATTCGAATATAAACCAATTTGAATTTGTTTAACAGTTTATTATAACTGTAGAGTCTGTATCAGTGCTGATCACACCCACATATGATCCTTTACAACCTCTTGTCAGTCCAGACAATCACATCCCCATTGGCAATTACACACAAGTGACTAGAGTTATTTCAGAAGGGATTGATTTTTGGGAGCTAACATTGTCTTGCTGATTACACAAAGCTGGTAGAGCAGTGGAATAAGTGTTTGTGTAGAGGTAGATTATATTGAGAAGTGACCAATATCAGCAAAGTATTGTTGAAGATTACAGTAGAATTAATTTGATACTCTTCATATTAAATAATATAGTTTAATTTCCAGCTAAATACTACAATGTACAGGTATAATTCGAGTTACGTCATTCTCAATTATACGTCGTTTGTCAAAAAATATATGGAAAAATAAAAATCAAGTTTAAGTCATTTTATTCGACTTTACGTCCATCTGCCACAAATATTGNAATGCAGGCAAAGTATAATATTATACTTTGCCTGCATTATAGCAATAGCAATTAATTAAATTTACAATGACTTATTTGAGAAAATTAAAATACATAAACAAGAATATAAAATGCAGTACTTTTTAACATACAATGAATAAAGTGTATAACAAATGACTCTTCTCAATTTACAAATGAGATTTGTGCAGACACTTAGGAATGAGATTGAAAAACAACTGCCACAGGAAATATTTTACATGTCATTGTATTATTAGCTTCCTTCATTTTTCCCAACAATCTTCAATTTATAATTTCTTAATTAAGTAGGATGCTAAAAAGTAATCAAAATAATATGTGCCTGAAAGCAGATTCTTATTATTGTTAAGAAGAGGCTGCTAATATATGATAAAATTCAAAACTTTTTAGCTTATACATCAATACTTCTGTCATCAGATAATGATGTACAAACAATGAATTTATTGGCATCTAATTATAAAAAATATTTTAATAGAATATAGATGTACAGAGCCTTCCTATTATTATATGAAAAATTATTTTACAAAAAATTATAAGTATTCAAAATTTGATTATAATATTGACAAAAGTTCAGTCTAGTATTTATCTTTACATACAAGTAGTTTAAAAGATACTAGCTGTTACCCACGACTTTACTGAATATAAATGGGGTTTGCAAGCAAACCCCATTTATATTCAGTATTTCAACAGTCATAGTAATTAATAAATCACCAAACGATCGCCTAAATATCGGGCTATAATAAGGCTAATTAAATGATTGGTATAAATTAATTTGACACTAGAGGTAGATGTTAGGTGCCATCTCTTAAGTAAATTAATAATTAAATAAAATAAATAAATTTAGAACCTTCTGGAAAAAAGAACTGGCCCGGGACAGGGCTTGAACCCGCAACCTCCGCTTGCCGTGCGGTGCGCTTGCCAGTGGAGGTTGCGGGTTCAAGCCCTGTCCCGGGCCAGTTCTTTTTTCCAGAAGGTTCTAAATTTATTTATTTTATTTAATTATTAATTTACTTAAGAGATGGCACCTAACATCTACCTCTAGTGTCAAATTAATTTATACCAATCATTTAATTAGCCTTATTATAGCCCGATATTTAGGCGATCATTTGGTGATTTATTAATTACTATGACTGTTGAAATACTGAATATAAATGGGGTTTGCTTGCAAACCCCATTTATATTCAGTAAAGTCGTGGGTAACAGCTAGTATCTTTTAAACTACTTGTATGTAAAGATAAATACTAGACTGAACTTTTGTCAATATTATAATCAAATTTTGAATACTTATAATTTTTTGTAAAATAATTTTTCATATAATAATAGGAAGGCTCTGTACATCTATATTCTATTAAAATATTTTTTATAATTAGATGCCAATAAATTCATTGTTTGTACATCATTATCTGATGACAGAAGTATTGATGTATAAGCTAAAAAGTTTTGAATTTTATCATATATTAGCAGCCTCTTCTTAACAATAATAAGAATCTGCTTTCAGGCACATATTATTTTGATTACTTTTTAGCATCCTACTTAATTAAGAAATTATAAATTGAAGATTGTTGGGAAAAATGAAGGAAGCTAATAATACAATGACATGTAAAATATTTCCTGTGGCAGTTGTTTTTCAATCTCATTCCTAAGTGTCTGCACAAATCTCATTTGTAAATTGAGAAGAGTCATTTGTTATACACTTTATTCATTGTATGTTAAAAAGTACTGCATTTTATATTCTTGTTTATGTATTTTAATTTTCTCAAATAAGTCATTGTAAATTTAATTAATTGCTATTGCTATAATGCAGGCAAAGTATAATATTATACTTTGCCTGCATTATTATTCTGTAACATATTATATTTTGTTATTTACATTCTGTATTTTGTGATTCTCTGCTGTATAATATTTTAATGCATATGTTTTCTGTATCATACAACTTGTTATTTTATCCCCATCTTTTGTATATACTACACATGTAATGTTACTGTACCCTCTAATGTTAATGATCTGTAATAATGCCAATATGTTTTTGTCTGAACCTGGTTACATGTCTATGGCAACAGGTATGTACTGTAACTCAGTATTTTATTAATAAAATGAATCTGAATCTGTGTGTTAAAAAGAACCTTTAATTATTTAACAACACAATTAGCAAAATTAAAATGTAATAGGCCACTTGATATTAATGATTGATAGGCAAAAACCGACTGTAATCTGAAAAAAATAATATGAACTTTATAGTGAGATGTCTGTTGAAAAGAAAACTTTTAATGTGTTAAACAGTCAAAGAATATATTGAGTGTTTATGAACCTTTACTATAATGAGCCATAGTATATGGAGACTTCTCAATTTATGTTCACACAAATTCAGAACCATTGAGGTCTGCTATCTAATAAAATTTGACAGTTTTATGTTTGAACATGTGTCAAGTGTTTTTAATTTATTTACAAAATTAATTCTATATTAAGTTTAAGTTTTGATGCACTATATTTTAAAATTGATCAGAATGTTGGCATTTAATGTGAAAAAAAAAATGCATTGAAAACTGAATTTTTACTATTCTTTCTTAGAAATCAACTATTGTTTAAAAATAAAATTTTAATTCATCTGCAATAAATAAGATGAAACTTATTTCTAAATACTCACCAATAATTTTCAAATTAAAAATGTTTGACTTACATATTCTTATGGTTTATCTTTTACTTCATTACATTAAATTGTATTTTACATTTTAATAAGAAAGCTTTATAAACCAAATAAAAATACTTAAATATAAAATTTGAATTATTTGTCAGATAATAATTACCTTAAAAATTAAATAAAATCCAAATAGTGCACCACTAGCTATAATTGGAAATATAGCAGCATCTTTTCGAGACATGGTTTCTGGTTTTTCTCCAGATTCCTGAAAATAATTTAAGCAGATTAAAGTATATACTCAAAAAATATAAATATCACAATAAACAATAGCAGTAAATAATTACCAATATTACTTTGAATTTTAATAAAAATAATTTATTACAAGATAAGTATCCCAAAAACACAAATTATATATTACCAGGTGTACTGATTATTAATGCAGATTTTGTTCAACAGATGGCATTATACATGTTGATATATATGCAATTTGATGTGTACTGTACACCATTTTATTGTATTGACAAGCTTTAAAACTTCATATGTCAAATTTTATGAAGGTGTTAACATCATAAATATTTTTATGTTTAAAAATATCAAATTTCATTTAAAAAAAAAAAAAAAAAAGGGCNAATTTAAAAATATATAAATAATAAAGTTAAATGAGAGGATATTTGTTTTAGTTGTTTGTTAATAAGATTTATCATAAACATAGGTTAAACTATGGAAGAATTGTGTATGGTGATGGAAATTGTGAAATGCAAGATGCAGTTTCACTTTACAACTTTTTTTTTTTTTGGAAAAACGCATAGGTGCAGCCGATTAATTCTTCGTTGGTTTTTTTTTACAAGAAGTGCATTTCGGCTAACAAATCGGTCTTATTGGACCTTCTTAGATTCCTGCAGAGTTTCGTTTTGTATCGAGGGAGTTGTGGCATTTGTTTTTGTCTCGTCCGGATGGTCTTCATATCTGTTTAAATTTAAACTGGATCAGTATATGTATCTGAAACGTACCAAGTCTAAATGTGAGGACACTTACAAAAACATTGCCTTAATGTCTCCATTGATCAAAGCCACCAGTAGTGGAACACCAATACATGCTGGTACCAAATAAAGCAAAGCAGGCTGAAAGATTGAAAGTAAAGTAAGAAATTTCTAAGCAGTTTATTACTATCTAAATAATATAATATAACTAATAATACCTGAGCATGTTTAAAATAAGCCATAACCAGTATGGTAGTCACTAATCCTATGAAATATGCAGCAAAACTTGTATAAAAATACAAATTTCTTTTTCTCTTTAGACTAAAAAGAAATAAAATTTCAGATCATAATTAATAAACCGACTGGGAATTTCATCCTGACGTACCTCTGATCAAAACGTAACAACAGGGCTATAAATATTCCCGGAATGACGACGTCTCCCAGACCCAGCATGGCATAATTTGTTCCATCAAAACCTTTCTGTAAGAAGTCTTGAGGAAACACCACTAGTACAAAATAATAATCATAATGTCTAAACATAATAATAAAGCAATAACTTATAAAAAAAATCAAAAAGGTCATTACATTTAATTGGAGCCTCAAAGGATTTGGCAACAGTCACCATTACATTAGTACCAAATACCTGGACAATAAAAAATAACATTGTTATGCAAAAATATGGAACAAAAATTTCAAAATAAGAGCATTATTTACCCAGAATATGTCATACACAAAGAGACCACCCAACAGAATGCATCCGGTGACGACATTGTTCAGATGCAACAGTTCCACGCCATTGACAGCAAAAGCCAGTCCAAAGAGATTGTTTGCAACCCAGTGCTGGTTCAAAATAAATGATGTGTTATCAGAAGTCTAAAATTTTCTGGCAAAAACCACATTTAGCTCATTATTACCTTTTTCCATAGATACCACATCCCTGTCAATGTGCACAGAAACAGGCACAGTAGGTCCTTGTGATCAAACTCATAATCAATAATATCTGAAATGATCATTTTTATTTAAATTTTAATTTCTAAATTGTATACTGTAAAAAAACGAAATGTATGTACTTGTTGATGGGTACCGATCGGCAAGTGAATGTATATCTAAGTTGTATGTAATAGGCAATATACTTTGATAGGAAATTTGAATGTTTAAACTGGGCGTACTGGACAGCTAGTCTCTTAATTTGTAACGGCTGCAAAAATCATAATACAAAAGAAATTTGAATTATTTGACGAAATTAATTAACATCATTCTGTGATTTGAATAAGTTGACGAGGAAGAACAGATTACAGGGTTTAAGCTGTCGATAGTTTTTTAGTTAGAATGCTACAATAATTCAGATTTAGCGACAACTAAATCTTGGTACATTTTGCTAAAAAACCAACATTTTACAAGTGGTTAAGACGTTTTTAAGATGCTTTTACTAGTGATGGGACAATACCAAAATTTCTCCCTATTCCAATTCTCTTGAATACTTTCTGACGTTTATTTTAGTTTAGAAAAATTAATGATTTACATTATTAATTAATGTATTGTGCTCATAAACATCAAGCATAAGAATGGGAAGTGATTGGGAAATCCAGAATCAATCTTTTGAAAGAAACCCAAAAATTCTTCATTTATATGTAGACACAGATGCTTTTATTGTGTAGTAGAAAATAAATTTGTGATTTTATTGCAGATAAAGTTAATATTGGAACACCACATTTCGTTGGCCAAAACGACAACGGGTAGGGGGAAGGTAACGAGAAGACATCACCTTGACAGACATCACCTCTTGTATGGGGCATCAGGCATTTTCTGCTTTGTAGACACGAAAGTTTTACAATAAACAAATATTTTAAAATTACAATATTAACAATTAACTAACAATTTCTGATGGAATTGGATTTGTTTAAAAGATTTGTTAATGTCAGATATGTCATTGGCTAAAGTTTTTAAAATGATAGTTGTAAATAACTTCTCTCAGTTACCCTTGTATAAACAGTTAATGAATTTGTTCTTTCACACCCAGTGCATACTGTTGAGTGTGAAAGGTTTCAGTGAGATGACATTCTCACTGAATCCAACTCCAATTAATGAAAACTTCCAACTGTCTTGATGTAAAAAATGTCAGTAATTTGTTAAACATCTCCAGCATTTGTTGCCTGGTGTGAATCAAAACCAAGAAGGGTTGTACAACAGATTTATGGTTATATTGGTTGTACAGTAATCTGTGAGAATAAACAAATGTTTTAACAATAATTTATTGTGTATTGTTCTGGGCAGCCTCTGGATAAAAATGTTAACTACAACTTTTTGAGTAAAATTAGCTAAACTGCTGCAGAAAATTTTTCCCCAGCTTAAACCCTGAGATTATTCTTTACACTTACTTATTTTTGACTCTTCCATGTACTATTTATGAGACTACCTCCAAAACACAGTACAATCCCACAAACTCAATGTGGTGTGAAGAGTTACAGAATAGCAATGATGCTAGTATGAACAGTGGAATTTTCATAAAGGTAATACGTACGGTGGAACCTTACTTAATGAGGACCTCTCGTAATAAACAAAACAAAGTGTGAAAAAACGACTTGCTTAATAAGTGACATTTCACATAACAAATGACGAAAAGAGGGGAAGTCCCAGATAGAGTGATGTAACATGCGCACAATGTTTAGCACTCAATCTGCTAGCATATTAGTGTCACTTGTGATCACACATTTTTCCAAACTTGTTACATATAAACATCAACAACCATAGCCAATTATATAATAACGACACCAAATGATATGCCAAATTGTTAGGCTATGTAAAGGCTATAATTAAATATTAGAAATTAAATAATTTGACTAGAGGTAGGCAGTTATGCTGTCATCTCGTATTAAATTTAATGACCGATTCCAAATTAAATTTCATTTTTTTGTTTTCTGCAAATCAAATTTGCATTCCAAGTTGGTTCATTCTGCACTAGAAGAAAAAATGATGATTCATGTTTCTTTACAATGTATATTATATAATTTTCTTTAAATAAACATTATACATAAAACATTTGAGTATTTTTTTTTTTTTTTGGCATGGAATGAATTATCGTATTTTACATTAATTTACATGGGAAAAATTGTTTCACTTAACAAATGTTTTGCATTATGAGTAAGATTCTAGAATTAATTATGTTCGTTAGTGAGGTTCCACTGTATATGAATTTGCACATAAAATGCTCACTATTGGTACATAGTTATTATATGACAAGAGAACCTTCCAGAACCTTTTGAAACATGTAAAACAAAAGTTTGAAAGGCAGCAGATTCAATTTTACTAAACTGACAGACTATGGAGCTACAAACTGAACAAGTTCTAGAATAAAATAATTTTTATACCCTTATACACCTTTAAAGTGTGACAAAAATTTAGAAATAATCTACATTTTATAATTTACTTGAAAATGTGAAACTGCTCTGATCTCTTATTATATTTGTCAACTTGGACATAAATTATTAATAGGACTGTTAAACTGGTGTTAAGTATTAATGCAAAATTGAGCAAAAGTTCTTAAAGAAAACAGACTTTCTTTATTGAGCCTCCTCGATGACGACAGCAAGTAAAAATGATAGCACACTCAATACGCAAAAGTATTGTACGTTTGAGCTGAATATTGTAAAGGTAAAACATCTTTTAACCATACCTTAGGAATTTTTGAATGATTTTAATTTTCAATGTAATTTAATTCTTATAATAGGATTATGAATCAATTTAAAAATCCATCAAAAAGCCCATTATTGTCAGGAGTTGGATTCTTGTATTTCGTAAGCCTTTCACATTGTATAAATTAATTTTAGTAATTTTAGTGTTTTAAAATTTACTGATAATTTATTTGTCATTTGTAGTTAAAAATGATAGCCATTGTAACCCTGCTGAGGAGGGGCGTGATAACCCGAAACACAGTTGTAAACAAAAGTATGTGTACAGGAGGCTCAATAAAGAAAGTCTGTTTTCTTTAAGAACTTTTGCTCAATTTTGCATTAATACTTAACACCAGTTTAAGAGTCCAATTAATAATTTATGTCCAAGTTGACAAATATAATGAAAATTGAAATAAGGACAATAAGGCAATAATTGCTCTGATCTTTATTATAATTTTATTATTTGAAAGGTACAACGTGATGCAATGATTGTTCTGAATTATTTTCCAAGAAATGAAATGGATAACAAGCATGATAAAACTGAAATATAACTGATAAATGAAACAATGCATAAAAATGGATTCTGAATAGTGCTTTTAAAACTAATATCTGATCAAACTTCCAATTCTATCAAATTATTTACAACCCAAAATACTTATCCAGCATTGTTTCAACTAGGTTTTTGAGACAGAATTCACTAATTTCTTCCCACTTTTCAATGAATGCCCATTTAAAGTCTTCAACCAAGTTAAACTATCTCTTAATAACAAAATTTAATCCTCAAATCTTGGAAACAACCATCCACAGAATTGAATTTCAATTTCCAAAAAGAACTCCCAAATAGATTTGGCAGTGTGCCATGTAACATAGGTATTCCAGTTTGGAAACTGCAACACTATCTTATCTCCAAAGGAAAATAAATGCTTCTCTAGCACATCTTGATATTTATGTTGGTTTGTTCTAACACATACAAATGCAATATCCTAGTACATTGTTTAGAAAACAGTGTACTGAGATATCTTATGTCATTCCTAGATGTGATCTACCCAAAGCACTGCCCAATACAATTTCCCACAGAATAATTCTTTTGTTTGTTGCATGCACCTTTGGCCTGCTGGGTGAATGTCGGATGCTGTAATTTTTTCTCATAACTTTCCTCAATCTATTCGGTTTCTTTGCAATTTCAGTCACAGAAAAGCTTGATTTGACAAATGCTGCAACTTTTCCTTCTTATTTTTCTTGAAGTTTCATTACATATGCCAAATAAAGTGGAAAAAATAATCTGCACACAAAACTATTGCCAAGCGTTATTTGTACAAGTGCTTGAACACTGTTATTTTAACTTTCTCAAAAGTGAAATGAATAACTATTTCTAAATTTAAAATGTCAATCAAATTAGTCATATCTTGTTATTCAGACATGCAAATTTGTTCTCTGACCTGTAATTTATTACTTTACAAATATTAAAGTAAATATATTGGAAAATGTGGTTTATTATATAATGTCTGAAAGTCAAAAAACTACCTTAAAAAGTCAAATTTTATGTTTTACTAAGTACAAAAAAGTGAGAAAATTCACTATCACAGAAATATAATTGGTAAATGTCGGCAGTTTCAAATCATTAAGCGAAACAAATAAAAATGTGAAAAAAAATATTTTAGCAAAGATGCAGAGAAATCAAATTTCTTTAGTTTACCTAAAAGCCTGAGTGTTTAAAGATGCTGTTATCTTCATTGATCGTCAAGAGAGTTATTTGTACAATAAAAAGAATATAAAGGAGAGTTGATGATGTTACTTACTTTCTTTTTCAGTTCCAGTGCCCCTAGTAAATATCAAGTGATAGGGAACATTTGGAAAGCTTTCCGGCACCAATTTATTAACAATGGGACTTTAATTATAATTTTTCATCATCAAGTTTTAATGAAAAGAAAAAAAAATCGGTAAGAAAAGAATTAGACCTTAACGCAGTTATATATTATTTTTATAAGTATAAAAAATATAAACTAAAAAAAAAATTATTACAATACCTTAATATGTGCGCTAACGCTAAGACACCAAGGAAGAAAAAGTATCCAGTCAAAAGAAGATTTATATACTCTTTGGAAAATATCTATAAAAAATAATGACAAATATATTTTAAAACTATGTTTGATAAGATTAAATGTTTAAGAAAATATTAAATATAAAAATCCTTTGAAGCTTTCATTATTTATTGAAACAGTTCTCATCTTTAGAATAATAAAATTTAAAGCTAAAAAAAATTCATTGACTACTATTAAAGATGACAATTGGTGAATTTTATAGCAATTCCTCCTTTGTTTCTTTAGTATAAGCTAAAAATTTAGATTCAAAAATTCACTTAAAAAAGTTTTGAAACAAATGGCAACATGTATTCACTAGATTACTGTTTGATAAAACAAAAGATTTTTCCACTTCTTTCTTAGACTATCTGGAAGATGACGACATTAACATTAAGTTTATGAAGCTAATAAAATAACATTTAATTCAATTCATTGTGTTAGGAGAAATTTTTATATCACTGATTTGAATAAACTGTTTTGTTAGGAAGATCAATGTAACTTAAATTTTATACTAAATGTTAAACATTTTACTTATTTAATGAAATATATGCTATATATTAGGGTTTCTCATTTCTTGGTCTTTTGCTTGTCCCGGGATTCCGGGATAAAAGTGAACTGCTTCCCGGAATCGAATTAATTATTTTTAAGATGTACAAAAGTATCTTTAAAAAATGAAAAATAATTATATCATTTGATTTCAAGTAATTTAATACATTCTGCAACCTCCAAAATCTTGTTAATAATGCCGTGTAACATATATATTAAAAATTACCTTTGAATTACGTAGAAATTTTCACAAATAGAAAAAATTTATTAAAGCTTGCTGGAAACTGCATACAACAACAAAAATGCTTTGAATTGAGTTGAAAATTTAAAAACAAATGAACTTAGATCAAACTTCTAACTTAAAAGGTAATTTTTGTTTTTTAAATAAAACATAATACAAAATATTATTGTAAATTTTTATAATAAGATTTTAAAAAGCAAAGATGGTCGATACTCCGATCACTCAATCTGATTCTTATTTTAGTAATGAAAAGTCCTGCTACCGAGAATGCCCTTTTCGATTCAATTGATGTGAGTGGAATTCGGTCTTCTCTTAAATGCATTAAACACATGTTATGTGTTTTTTTGCCTGTAACCTGGAAGATTTCTAGTTTGTTTTCGAGATTGTGGTACTTCTTTTGCTCTCTAGTATTCTTGATTTGTCTACCTCGGCTGCTTTAATAGAAACATCGAGCTTATAGCCAGATAATTTGGCAGTTTGTTTGGCTTTAATAATCAGGTTTATAAAAAAACTTCATACTTGCAGACTTCGTACTCGTTTGTATCCTTGCCCAACTTGGCATTGCGCAGTTATTGAAGCTACTGGGCATGGTTAAAAATTAAGACAGCATAAGTGCAATTATTCCAGATATTACAGATTCTGACAAGTAAAGAATTTTCAGAGTCCTGCCACAAATAAGCCACATATTGATTATTGACTATTTGACATGCCATAACGAGGAAAGTTTAAAAAACTAATAAGTAGGTTTAAAATTAATAAATACAAATGTATTCTGACCGTTTATGAGTTAATTATACTTTCTATTTGCAAAATTTCCTCAACCTTAACACAAAATAAGAAAAATGTGAATTTTTAAGAAATTTGCAATTTCCCATGTTAAAAAAAAACCGGGATTCCGTTTTTGAGATCCTACTATACATACCAGCAGATGAGCCTGGCATTACCTGGGCAAAAAACAACAACAAAGATTAAGATTATTTCGTATTTCTAATCCTTCTATTCTAGTAGTCCGGGATGCCCTCTAGTGGGCATTCTAGTAGCAGTGGTGTCATTCCATGGTATAAATAATAAATTCCTATTACAAATAAAAATAATAATATACTGAATTTTTCATTGCGTACCTTACTAAAACGCAACCCAAAATGCAAAAAACTACATCAAATAATAATATACTGAATTTATTGTTAATTTAAATAATAGCTAGGGGCATCCATAGTGGCCGTTTTTGGCATACTGTGACAGAACCCAGTTCTTCAGCTTATGTAGTAGATATATAGCATATTCTTCATTAAACAAGTATAAAATTCATAAAATTAATATATATATATATAATATATTAATTTTATAACTAATTATATATATGTATGCATGCATAGATATGACAAAATCATCTCTTGGCAACCAGTTTGTTTATTGTAGCTTTATGACAATTATTATAATTTCAAATTAAATTGCTAAATAATGAAAAAATTTATAAATAAAGAAATGAGCATAATAGAATCTTAATTTAAAAACTTACTGAAGTAATGCATTTCCACATAACATTATTTTATATTATCAAACGCACAGTGTAAGGATCAAAACTAGAAATGTTTTTGTACATAAATAAATACATTAGAGCTCTAAAATTCAAATATACATGTCATAAATTAATAAAAATTATTTTATACCTATTATTGAAATTGGTTACTAAACCATAGTTATGATTCTCAATTTTAATATCTAAATATATAAAATTACTTGTCCTGACTGATTGATTCATCATCGCCCAGGGCAAACTGCTGAACCTAAAGGTGAAATTTGGTACACAGTTAGGGTACGTCATGAAAACGCACACTAAGAAGGGATTTTTCAAAATTTCCTTGCGGAAGGAAGAGGGAGAGCATTAAGGCTTAACCGGAAGAACAGCTTCTACTATACTATTTTAGATGCGATTTTTTTGTTTTCAACTACGTTTAGACTTCATTGAGTACTTAGGTGTATTAAATTGATAACATTTCAGACATTGTTATAAATATTTTTATATATTTTGATTTTTTAACCAAATGTTCAAACTGTTTTAAATTCAAATTTGTTATTGCATATTGGTTCAATTATAGAACGATTGTGAACATTCCAGAAAATTGATCAAATTGAAAACAGTTCATTTGATTNTTTTTAAAATTTTTATTCACTGCTTTTTGCTTTCTTTCCTTCACTTCCACCAGCACTTCCACTGGATAGAGGTCGCTTGGTAAAATATCTATCCAAAGAGATTTGGCTTTGCCTACTTTTTAAAATGTTTCTAAAATGACTTAGGCAAATGTCATTACTCCGAGTAGCAATACGGCCAGTGTGAACCTTTTCGGGATGTTTCTTTTCAATAAAATCGGTCACTTTCTGATAATACCTCAAAAGTTCCTTTATCAAGCGAGATCCTTCCACGATGAAGCAAACATGCAGACTGAGACCAATGAACAGAAATGAATAAAAAATGGCACTGCAAACTAATGTAACATTGTATGGTGAGTTTTTGTTCATATCGTGGAGCAAAAATATGTTCAAATTTCATGTCGTATCCTGAAAATTTTGTATGATGGAGCATTCGTATCCTGAGGTACTACTATATGTATGTGTACTGTACATAGTTTGCATTTAATTTTTTCTGTTTAGAAAACAGATTTCATATCTGTTAAATAAAATTATACTTAACATGTGATGGTAAAGAACTCTATGAATACAAATAGAAAGAAACCTCCTGGAGGTGACACACAGTTGTTGAGCTTTGTGTAAACATTCTGTATATGGTAAATACATTTTTTACTTTATGTCTGTATCATGAAACATATTAGAACATAACAAGGCAAATTATGAGTTTATCTGCCTCATCCTTCCTGTTGCAGAGCAGCTTATATAGTCGAGGTGTCCTTATAGCACCCCAACTGTATATACACTACTCTACAATGGGAAGGATGAGATGGATAAATGCAGAGCTCCAGGGATTCTTTGTTCCAGTGATGGACAATAGATAAGGCAAGTTACTTAAAATAAAACTAAAATTTGAAATTTGCTTAAGAATATGATTTTAATAACTAATCAAAGACTATTTAACATTCTTGATTAATTATTAATGCTGTTAGTATAATTTAAATATTAATATAAAAGTAAAAAGTTAACACCCCCATTTGGTTTTAACATTTAAATTAAAATTATGGATAATTAAGTTTGATGTATTTTTATACTTTTTCTTGTATGATAAGTTATTTTAAATACATTCAACTAAAACAAGCAAATGTTACAATACAACAAACTTTCGGCATTTACAAAAGATTGCAATATAACTTTACATACTGCATTTAACTCCGATGAAACTGCCCAATGCTTCAAACTGTTCGGATATCTGAAAGGCCAATTCTCTGGTCGGCGTCAACACCAATGCAAACAGTCGTTGAGGCTTTTCCAGCAAAGCTTGCAAGATAGGAAGGGCGAAGGCTCCGGTCTTTCCAGAACCTGTTTCGGCCAGTCCGATGACGTCTCTGCCTGAAAAAGATTTAATAAAATTATTGTCATCCATTTATTAAAATCTTGCTTCAATTTACATAAATCTGAATATAGATTTTATAATATCAGGCTTGTATGAAGAATTTTTAGAAGGGCTATGTTGTTTTTTAAAAAAGGAGCATTATTTTTACAATATAGATATATAAAATAACACAATACAGTACACAGCGAGGAACCAAATGAGTAGAAAATAATATCCCCGGGTTAAAAGTCACATCATTCTTTGCCTTTAGGTTTGTACCAGGTGTACAGCAGGTGTACAGGTTAATAATGTGGATTTTGTTCAATGATGGCATTACAGATATGTTGATATACAGGGTGATCGGAAAATATCTGGCCAAAATTTAAAGGGGGTTAGAGAGGACAAATATAAAAGGATTTGCAGTACAATGCTTGTCCAGAAATGCCACGTGAAGGTGGTAGAGGGCGTTGTGTAGGGCAGTCAAAACAAGCTGGCAATGCAGGAAGCTGTCATTCCCTGCTGTGATTTCATACGGCATGCAGTGCTTCACGAATGCTGAATTAGCAGATATCCATCTGACGTATGGAGCTGCAAATGGAAATGGGAGAGCTATGCAAAGGTTGGGCTTGTTACATTTGTTTGTGTCTTTTTCCTTTCCACTTTCTTTACCCTCCAGGACTTTCAAGCGGCATTTCCGGACAAGCATTGTACTGCGAATCCTTTTATATTCGTCCCCTCTAACCTCCTTTAAATTTTGGCCAGACATTTTCCCATCACCATATATATCTGCTTTGATATGTATGCCATTTTGTTGAATTGACAACAGGCTTTAAAACTTTATACAGTAGAGCATCGATTATCCAAATCAATTGGGGACTGGGGTTGTTCGGAAGATCGATGTTTCGGATAACCGATTATGTATATATTAATTATTATGTAAAAATATATTAATTTATCCCATCTTGACATTTTTCTCCGTTGCATGTTGCTTCGCATTGAATTTTCGTCGATGTTAAGCCTAACGAAGACTATTGTATCGTTAAAAATTATACTTCAGAAGTTAATTTAGTATCAAAAACGTAAAATATTTGAGTAGCCCAAAACATAGCCAAAGACTGCAGCGCAACAGCACTGGCGAAAATTTAAATTTGCTGACTGGAATTCTTTCGGATGATTGACTTTCGGATAATCGACGCTCTACTGTACGTCAAATTTTCTGAAGGTGTTATCATCATAGATATTTTTATACTTAAATATGTCAAGTTTTGTCCCATAAAAACAGGGCATTTGTGGAAAGTTTTAATTCATTACTTTATTTTGAAGAAAAGTGCTGCTGAAAGTTATCATATTCTTCAGGAAGCTTATCGTAAACATACTCCATCTCAAGATACCTGTGAGCGCTGGTTTAAATTCTTTAAAAGTGATGATTTTGTTGTGAAAGACAAAGAACGTCCATGTCAACCAAAAAAGTTTGAAGACCAACAATTACAAGCATTACTGGATGAAGATGTGTACCAAACTCAAAAGCAACTTGCAGAAAGATTAAACATTGCTCAGCAAACAAGTTCCAATCATTTACAAGCAATGGGAAAGATTTTAAAGGTAGGAAAATGGGTGCCACATCAACTGAGCAAAAGACAAATGGAAAACCGAAAAGTCATCAGTAAAATGTTTCAACAGCACAAAAGAAAGTCTTTTTTGCATCAAATTGTCACTGGTGATAAAAAGTGGATTTATTTTGAGAATCCCAAATGCACAAAACTATGGGTTGATCCAGGTCAACCATCAACATCAGCTGCAAGGCCAAATTGCTTCGGAAAGAAGACAATGCTCTTTGTTTGATATGATCAGGAAGGTGTGGTGTATTAGGAGCTTCTAAAATTTGGTCAGAACATTGATACTGATAGTTACTGACAACAAATAATCAATTTGAATCACGCTTTGATCATAAAACCACCAGAATTGGCCAGAAGACACAGCAAAGTAATTTTACTTCATGATAATGCAACATCACACACTTCAAAACCAGTTAAAGACACATTAAAAGATCTTGCCTGGAAAGTATTAACCCATCCACTGTATTCACCAGACCTTGCTCCTTCTGATTTCCACTTGTTCTGATTGATGGTGTGCACTCTTTCTGAGCAGCACTTCAAAACATACAAAGAAATGGAAAATTGGGTCTCTGGTTTGCCTCAATCCAAAAAATGTTCTATTGGGATGGTATCCACAAATTACCTAAACAATGGGGGAAATATGTAGCTAGCAATGGACATTACTTTGAATAAAGCACTTTTGATGTTTCTCTTGAAAATATCATGTTTTCTTTGATTACAAAATCTGCATTATTAACTGGTACATCTGGTAGTCTTCTTAAATACTATATCAGGCACATTATACTATGCTCTGCTATTGTTTTAGCTTAAACATTACAAAAATTTAAGCTAGAAATGATTCCTAACTTTTGGGAAGCAACCAATATATGTAAAGATTAACAATGTCACTGATTAAAAATGATTCACCTGTATAGTATCATTCTTAGTTTGTAGAAACAATTGTAGGATCTGCATCTTATGCTTACTTCTGTCAAGTTATTGTTCAGTTCAATTTCTAACAGAAAAGAGATTTATAGGGTTTCTACTAAAAAATTACAGTCTGCAATTTGGCTCTCAAATGTATTGTACAATAAAAATAACTAAATGAAGGACCCAATTTGAAAAAATTACTGACATTTCCTGTTATCAATATATTTGAGGTTAAAGATCTGAAATGTCTCTCAAGATAATTTAATTGTAGATTTTAAATCAGCAAAGAGAAAGTTATGAAACCTATCATCTTTCTCCTGTATTTTATGCAATTGAACTTTACATTCTATTGTTTTAATAAATGCAAATAGCAAAGAACATATATATTTTATTTTACATATACAGATGGTTATGAATGTTGACTATTATTATAATTATTACTGTCACTCAGTGTCTGTGGGTATTGGCATCCTCATTAGTTGTTTCTTATTATACACCATAAAACTGTTTGATTCATGTACATACCCAAGAAGTATCAGATATCCATCAGGTTTTATATATACATATTATATTTGCAATGAGAGTAATAAAATTGATCTTGTGTCAATTGATGGCTTGATTTCAGGGACTTAGTGAAAAAATATAAAATGTAAAAACACTCCATGCCAAGCAATGTTAACACACCACAACTGTCCATTAGCATTATAGAAATGATTTATTTACAAGAATACTTTCAACAGTTTATAACTGTCCTCTTCAGGCAATATCATTCACAGAGAACAGAATGCTATTATTTGAAAAATAAAATACAAACGATAAAGAATATTTCATAAAGTTGTTCTTTGCGCACAAGTACGGAATGTAATTGAAATATAAATAGTATTCTTCGATCCCCACATCATCTTAGAAGCAAAATTTGTGACCAAAGTGGATCAAACTTGTCCCCTATTACTTGTTTAGTCAGATCTGGTCTACATCTATTATGCACTAAACCTTTGTGATGTTCTGCAAGATAAAGACAGAGCATTCTGGCAGTCATCCCAATTATATATTAGCTATAATTGGAAATAAGGCAACATCTTTTCAATAATTGTATATTTTGGAGTAACTGCCAGAATATTCTGTCTATGGTGCCTTTGATCCAGTTGACAAGATGGATAAACTTGGCCAGAGAGTATCCAGCTAAGCAAACTACTAATTAACAAGGGAAAGTTTCTCATCTACAAGCAATTGGTTAGAAGGATATAAGAAAGCTCTGTGTATGAGCACCATAATGGTAGAGTTTTTGTACATGGGGGTTGGAAAGCTATAGAAGAGATGATATAAGATGATGTATTGAATTTATGAAAACAAAGAAAAGAAAAGACCACTGGAATAAGTGTACAAGTAGATCCAAAAAAAAACAATCCTTGCATCCTCCTCCTCTTTAGTTAGCATAACAGTCAGAAAAACAGTAGACGACAATTGAATAAAGTATAGTAACTCTTCATCAGTCTTCCCATGCCAGCAGTACATCATCGACATACCACAAATAGAGAAAAGGATACTTTATGATTAGTGGAGACCTAAAAGATTCTGTTCTCTGTGAATGATATTACCTGAAAAGGACAGTTATAAACTATTGAAATACTCACATAAATAAATCATTTCTGTAATGCAGATACAATTGTATTGTTAATCTTGAGGACTTACTGAATTCTTGAAATGAAAAGTATGAGATATTGTAAATAAAGTCAAATTTTCACAGATGATATTGTTTTGAAACTATATGGTTATACTTTTGACTAGTATGCAAAAACAGACCAAATTTTTCATTCCACTTTAATCTGAGGCCTATCTGATATCTGTATTGAAGGCATACTGGAGAAATAATAATGTTAACACTAGAAAAGGGATCATGTGGCTAATAGTTAATGTATGTTTATTTATCGGCATGTTGGCAGAATTGATATTGTGTTGATAACTATTAAAATAAATCAACTAGAAGATAAGAAAAATCAACAGTAACATGAAATGCCAAATTAACACTGGTATATGTTTTATTGCATTCAGATTAGTCTAATGTCCAATTCAATTGATAATTGGACTTAAAAAAAGGAAATGAATATGATGTGAATGACAACTTTTCCAACATAAAAATCTGAAAATATAAATTTTGTAGTATGGTCCCCAAGTAAAAATCTCTGTTAGAATCTAACAGATAGACAAACATGCCTGAAGTGAGATTCAAATCTATGATCTAGCAAATTAGATGTAAGCCCTTACTTTAACATACTACATAAATGAATCAACAGAATATATAAAAATACAGGTTATATACAGGTATATAAATATTAAATCAAGTTTCTATATCAAACACAATTTTTAAGATGCAGATCAATTCATAGTTGTCATTTTTGTTTATATATTTTATGTATAATTCATTTTTACAGTAAACTATTATGTAAAGATCCTTTTACTGTAAATGTAAAATCCACAAAGCTGTTTCTTTTACAAATTAATTATATAAATAAATAAATATACAGTAAAATGAATACAAAAATATTAGAAAAAGCTTAAAATAATTCTAAAATTTAAATTGTTTTGACCTGAATATAATGAAGATATATTTTTTTTTATAAGTGACCTTGCATTCATTGTTCAGGAAGATAAATACCTTGACCTATAATTCAGAAATAATAAAATGTGTGTATTCAGGTTTTAAATAATCCTCTTGTCATTTTTCTGTGATAAGAAAGTAACAAACAAATGAACAGTAATGTAAAAATTATTATTAAATATAAATTTAGAATGTACAAATACACATTTTCAAGTTATAAAATTTAACCTTAAAAATTAGGATAAAAATAACAAACTGGTTTCTAATAAAAAAGTGTCCACAGGGCAGAAAGAGTTATATGTCTTAAATGTAGTTTGCAAACAACACGGCTGAAGTGTATTGAAAATTATTACAAAATTTTTCCAAAACAGTTTTAAAAAGTATTCAAATAGATTTTTCCTTGTTCCTGTTACAAATTTTTCTTTGTAAATACATATACATATTTTTACATAAATACATAGAATGTCTAAAAAGAAACCAAACTTTTGCACTGGAAAACAAAAAAATATTTTTATAAATATGTTTATTCATTCAAAATAAACTCCCTATGCAGCAATACAATGTTCAAAATGAGTAGTAAGAATTTCAAGACACTTTCAACTCCTGATTTGGTGTCTGGTTCAGCATTGAGATTATCACAGCCTCAATCTTGAGAATCTCTCTTTCATTGGAATTTAAGTTTTGGGAACAGAAAATAGTCACAGGAACAAGACTGGAGAATAGAGTAGGTGGTCAAATATATGTTTTCAAGCCAAAAATTGATGAATAGAGATGGTCTTGTGCAAGAGTTCATTGTCGTGCAGCAGTATCCAGCTTCCTTGAGCACAATACTCCAGCTGTTGTATAACCTTCAGTTCCAAAGGCATTACAAAATTAATATTCCTCAGTGACAATCTGGTCATTTGGAACAAATTATTGTGTACGACACCCCTGGAGTCATAAAAACAGACAAGCATGGTCTTGACTCACAATTTTTGAAAGCAAAGTTTTTTCAGTGTAGATGTGTCTGATGATTTCCACGATACTTTGATGTTTTGTCAATGGATCATACTGGTAGCACCACATCTCATCATTCGTGACAATGTTTTTGAGAAAATTTGTGTTTACGTACGGAGCATGATGAATGCACACCTGTTCTTGTTCCTCAGTGAATGAAAGAGTGCAAAACAAAGTGAGAAGAGACATTTGTTCAAATTATCACACAAAATCATGTGGATGGAGTCCTTGGACACTCCCAACTTTCAAAATTCTACAGGTTACATTCAGATCCTTACCCAACCCAATATCTGATACACTTTTTCAATGTTATTGTCCATAATCAATGTCTTCAGATGACCACTTTATGGACCATTTTCAATTGACTCGACTTCTTTGAATCAACTAAACCATATCATGAATAATGCATAAAATGTTGCACATTAGAACAAGGAAAAAAAGGCAATGACTTATTTTGATAAAATATGAAATTAACCTAATGCATTCATACTAACAGTTATAAAAGCTTCTCCATAACAATGATTAATTTATGATACACACTTGCTAATCCGAACCTATACTAATGAAAACCAAAATTTTGTTTGTTTATTTATTTTCTATTAGCTTCAATAAAAATTTTATTTAAGTATGAAGAGCTTATAAAACATATTTCATCTACATTTAAATGTGTAGTATATAAAAATTTAAAATTAAATATATGAATTCATCTGTAGTCTTTTTTTGACATCTTTTATATGTAACACAATAATACTTCAGATTAGAAGTACCTTATTATTCTGTTGCAATTTGGAAACATTGCTTCAAATGGTGCTGGCAATGGTATTAATTATTTAATTCATTCAAAAGATTTTTTCTCTTAATATTTTATTGTTTTGTCTGTTCTGTGATTGCCTTTGCAAAATTTATCACTCTTACACATTCATATACTAGTATGATTATTGAACAACAGAGAAAGTTCAGCAGTGCCTGCCAATCCTGCCCAGCTCACATTTTATGAAATGCGTTGTAGCATTAGTAACAGACTAGTGATTGTCTCACCACATTGTTAATTTAACACATGCTCATATCTTTTGTAACTTTAAGAAACACTCAGCACTCTTAAGTACATTTTCATTATAACAAAAAAAGGGGGAAAAAAAGAGAGAAGACCAATTTACTTTCAAGAAGATTGAAAATACATACAGACCAAAGCAAGTGTTTTAATGCTTTTGAAATGTGAAACAGATTTACTAGCCCCATCTACAATCCACAATCCTGTTATTTTGAAAATATTAGCGCCGACAACTTTGCCATGTTTCCTATACATATATACACAAATTTATCTAGAATAGTAAAAAAAACTGATTACATTAATTTTGAAACAAATTGTTTGACTTAATTTTCCAAATGTATGAAATTTTCTTTTCTCCATACCTCTAATAACTATAGATTTCTTTTTGTATTTTATAGTATTTGCTTTCATTTTTTTAAAATATAATTTCTTCTTAAATATTGAACTATTAGTAAGAAAACCAAATATTTTTCCTTTCTCTCTAATCAAAGGATTTATTCTTGACATTTTATCTATTATTTGATCTGTTTTCAAAAGCTAAAAGCAAGTTTTTCTAAAAAAACCAATATATTTATATAACAATCTGATATCATTTTAACTCAGTAAAAATAATGCAAATAATTACAATTAAATGAATTCCTTCACTTCACTGTTTTTTATTCAGAAGCAATTACATTTTTTTAGAGTGATGATATATTTATGTTTATATTAAAATTTTGTTTCTGTAATATCTTAAACACTACAAAAGAAGTTCAGTGTAATTTTAAGTTTTTTTTATATAGCTTTATATTTGTGGGATGATCTTTAAGCCATCTACACATTAAATAGTTTGATAAAAATTGCCAGGACAAATTTTTAAAATTTACAAAAATTAAAAAATTCAGTAAAGTATACAATACATAAGTGTCTTCTTACGTTGTCCCTTTGCACGCACAAATTTATTTTTTAATTGTCATGTCGAGAGGGATATTTTTAACATTTTACATATTGAGGCAGATGAATAGCCTCAAATGAAAGGTTGACCCCACTGTGGAACTGTTAATTTCCCTCATGTGCATACAAAGGGACAATGTAACAAGACACTTAGGTATTGTCTATTTTACTGATTTTTAAATTTTACAAAATTTAAAAATCAGTAAAATAGACAATAAATAGACTTAAAAAAATAACACTAGTGTTTTTTTCATAATGTAACAGCACTTTGAGAGGACCATTGCTTGGTTCAGTACTCTGGTTAGGGCCCAGTTTTTCTGCCTCAAATGAGTTTTGAGATGAGTAAAAACTTTCTGTAACAAAACAGACAAGCCAGACGTTGAAGTGGAAAGAGGAGAAAATGTTGATGCCATCACTCAAAATGTCATTACAATTGGTACCTTTAACATTGGCAGCCCCAAGCTATACACTTCTTTTGTGTTTTGAAGTAAGACTACTTTTGGAAGTGGTCTCCAAACCAAGCACAGGTAGATTCTGTTATGTTCAGGTGTACCAATATTCAGCTTAATAGTCTATACAAGGCATTGTAGTCCTGATAATACAATTCCACTATATTAAATTTTTATTTTGTCATGTTCAACATGAGCTATACTTATCCAATAATCTTCTCCATAAATTACTATGAAATTTACAATTTATTAAAATATTATATTAAATTGATTTTTTTACAATATAAAGGAAAAATATTTGATTCACTTGTCTTCATAACTGTCTTCATAACATATAACTGTTCTTATTTTGCACTAATTTAAATAATAATGTTATTGTTATCTTATATTGTAAAATTAATCTTAATATATTTTGAATCACGTGTACATCAATGTAAACTTATCCTTTTTTACCTTGATTTGCACTGCTGATATCTAAAATCTAAGTAGTAGTTTATGAAACAATGCAAAATAACTTAAAGCAATATATAGATTGCTGACAATATATCAAAACAAAGCTAAATTGCATATTAACACAAAATTGTGAACTAAATTAACAACAGATCACAATGTAATTAAGTGTAAAAATATGTAACTATATTTCAAGACTTATTTGATTAGTTTGTATGTAAATATAAAATCTTTCATTTTGTTTTATTAAATGCTTTTTGTAAAAATTTAATAAATATTTATGGTTTATAAATTTTTGTAATCAACACTTCAGAATTGTAGCATGATTTCTTTTTTCAGTTGCAAACATATTTAACATTGTACATAAAATCATGAATCATTCATAATTAGAGTTGCAAAACTTAACATTTGTCTATAAAAAAACAATATAAAATGATAGAAATTTAATAACTTGGAAATCCATATTGTTATTAAAATATAAATGATATATATTCACAATGGCCAAACTGAAGCTCTTCAAGACAATGATCCTGTATACTTATATAATTTCTTTTTATAAACTCGATACTCATTACTTACACATATGTAATATTTTTGTAAGTTTTCTGGCTTTTACAAAGAGTGATATACACATGGATTATAAGTGCAACTTAACCTCAAACAGGAAACTGAAGGCTAAGGCTACGTTCATAGTCAAAACAGTTGTAAAGTACCAGAAAGTAACAGTGACATTTATATATAACAGTATTTTAACTATATATGAAACAAAATACCATTCAAACAGAGAATACGGCCATCGTGCACATCCAACGACACCACGCGGCCCGTACCGCGACAAAGTCCGGCCACCCCGACATACACGGGCTCGTTCGGTCGAGAAATCAAACGCTCGCGTCGATCCGACGACATTTTTCATTTTTAAACTCTGTCACGGTAAACCAAAGAGACGACGTCAAACCGACAAAACAAACACCACTAGAGTTATCTCGAGAGTACGTTAAAAACATTTTTATTTATAAAAATTTCGATAAACTCATTTTAAACACCTCCGGCAACTCCTTTCCTTATTCTTTAGTTATTTATAAGGCTTCGAAACAAAGCAAATCACCATCAATATGTTAGCAATTACATCATGCATTGTTCGAACGAGTCAATAAGAACTTGTCACATAATTTTTAAATTTAAAATCACATTTGTTAACTTTCTTGGTGAGAATTTTGTATCTGAACAGATGAAGAGCTACATTTACATCAAATTAACATGCACTTCTATGTATGTGTGTGTGTGTATGTGTATATATCACTAACTAGATTGATGTTTAGTGTTTTGAACTGTTTAAATAATCAAAATGATAAAAATATTTATCATTTTTAATCGGAATAATTATTGTATATAGTTAAAGAGTTAAATAAATAAATTTAATTTACTAAAACTTTTGTTTTTTGATTAGAATTAATAATAATACTTTAGATGTGGATGAGATAATAGAGTAATAAGTGAAATTAAATGAATGGTAGAGATTTAAAAGGTACAAGATGGTCGAGATGAAATGGCCACGTCAGTCTTACCTTCTGCTCGCGATGATGTTTGACAGAACGGAAAGCTCCTATGAATATCGGTAACAACGCCATAACCGTTAAACTAATGTACGCTGTTAACATCCCTTCTGCAGTTGCTTTAGGAGTAGAAGTGGCATTTTGGGCAGTTTCATTCAGAGCCTGGTCGACGACCGCCTTAGCTTCGTCCGCCATGATCGACTTTTTGTTTCCTGCCAAACGACTTACTCACTCTATCGTTTGCTCGTAGCCCCCTATCGGAATTTTACCAATGTAAAAATTTTAGCCCCTAGCGGAATTTTATGAAATTCAATTCTATATAATATTAAAATTATCTCCGAAAACTAATCTTATTTTAATTAATCCAAAAATATTGTAATCTCTGGTAATGCAACCTTTATATCGAATAGAAGGATGAATGATGCCAATATCTCGACTGGTAGATCGCAATTTCCAATATAAGGTTTAAAATATAACTAAATGATAAAAG
Source organism: Centruroides sculpturatus (assembly GCF_000671375.1). NCBI lineage: Eukaryota > Metazoa > Arthropoda > Arachnida > Scorpiones > Buthidae > Centruroides > Centruroides sculpturatus. Next base: position 204,211 of record NW_019385034.1, read on the forward strand.
GTTCGTGATCAAAATATAAAGCATTTAGATAAGTAGCAATATTGCGTTACGGACAGACAGAAATTATGAAGACTTTTTTATGATTTAAAAAATAAATTAATTTCGATAATCTGCTTTATAAAATTAAAAAAAAACTTTGATTTTAATTATTAAAGTTTATTGCATATATTTTTGCATTTTATGTATTATATTATATGATTTAAAATAAATTACACTTTAGCAATTCAATTTACATAAAAATTTCTTTTAATAAAATGCTTTATCTAACTTTGAAAAATTTTAAGCATTTTTAAAAAATAAAATATAGATAATATTTTATTATATCTGTCTAAAGAATTCGTGTTTTATTTGAATTATATTATACAAATACTCTTTATAAATATAAAATTTTATATTAAGAGTGGAACAAAGATGAAAATCCAAAGACAGTTTCAAGAAGAGGCATTTAAATCAAAGGTGGTACATCAGGATCATCTATAAAATCATCACATAAAATCTTCTTTGAGGAAAATTTTGAATGGTTCGATGCAATTTTATCAATATCATCAATAATTCTCCCAGTAACTTCTAAATATTTCTCTCTGAAATATATATTTTTAAAAATTAAAATTTGTTTACAATTCTTTTAACATGACTTATCTTAAATTCCAAGTAAAACTCACTTTTTCTTTTCATTATTCCAAGCTTTCTTTTCCTTCTTCAATAATTCTTTAGTCTAAGTAGAAAAACCATTTTAAAAAATTATAACTTTGAAAATTAATGATAATTTTTTAATGATACCTTTGGCATAGTTATAAGAAGGTGTCCTGTAGTTTGGGACCTTTGAACTTTAGAACGGCTAGTAAAAACCTCTTCAGGAAGACAAAGCTGAAAGACTTTTTGCTTGACATAAACTCTCACATGAAAAGGTTGCACATCAACATCTAACAGTGATGTATCCAGAAACCTGGAAATAAAAAAATTACAATTAAAAATCATACAAAATTTCTTTTTATTTATAATAAACGTATTGTTTAGTTATACAAGATACATTTTCAAGTTTGTATGATTAAAAATAAAGAAGATATTGTCTTACTTATAAACAGCCAGATCTAAGAGAAATTGGTTATTTTCTTCGTCATCTGTTAATACAAAATCCAATCTGAGAGTGGAACGATGTCGTGTCTATCTAATTAAATACAAGTAATTACGTATATAGATACTTACTTAGCTTGATTAATATTTAAAGGTCTTCCACTCTTATTGAACAAAATAGGAGGACAGTTTTTTATATTTTTATTTTCTTCTCTGGCGGTTTAAAACAACAAAATTAAAATGAAATAAATTCAAATGTTATTGATAAATAAAGCGAATTTATACATTTTCACGCTTCTTCTCTTTTCTTTTTCAATGTGTTTATGAATTTTTAATCGGGATTCTGGTGTAAATTCCGTACTCTGATTCCAAAACCTGAAAAATATTTACTTCAGGATTTTTGTCATGGATCATCATCAATGCCATTGCCTTCGCATAAAAAAATGGCCTATAATATAATGGGATACGATGCCAAAATGAACAGTAAAATTAGAAAAAAAGAAGTTTTAAATAGAAAAGAGGACATGAAAATATCTGGCATTTCAATATCCATGACCTCGATGATCATTAGAAATAATAAGAGAAAAATGATAAATGTAATTAAGATTTTCACAAATTTTAAACATCTATCGCCATCTGTTGGATAAAATCGCATAATTTTTTGATTACTTAAAATTAATTTTATAGAAATCCAAACTTAAATTAAACCTCGGTGACATATATTAGCGTTTAAATAACAATTCTGAAGAAGCCAACTAGGTCTTATATTAAAAATAACAAAGATTTATTTAAAACAGCTGCATTTGTTCTATTTATCACAGAGAAAAACAATAAATTTAAAATTTTTAATTTTATATTTATAACAGTTATTAATATCAAACTAAACATACATTTCGAAGAATTTTTTTAAATGCATTATTGTAAGTTTTTCAAGGAACTCGCATATTTTAATGCTGAATAAGTGAGTAAAAGTGTGCAATACCGAGTTTAATTTTCAGTTTTAAGACATTTTAAAAATAATAATAATAATTAAATATTTAATAATAATAATTAAGTAAAAAATGTTTAAAATTTAATAAAATTAAATTTAAAAAAAAAAAGTCGTCCGTCGAGGCGGATTTGAACCACCGACCTATGGATAACTGAATATCAACACCTACAGTCCACCGCTCTACCAGCTGAGCTATCGACGGAACTTGGAAAAGGTTCCTATTTTTTACCCTTTTATTTTAACTTTGTAAATGTGAGTAAAAATTTCTCATTATTTGTACTTAATAACATCAGTACATAATTAACATAATTAAATGTTAACGAAATAAATAATAAAATATGATTGTCATTAACACATTTATAGTAATCTATAATAAATTATTTTTAATTAATTAATTGAAATTATGAACTAACTACATCATCATTTCATATGATAATACGATAATTATAATATAATTATTGAATTAATAATGTGATTTATTAGAAAAAATGTTGTCTAATGAGAAAAATCACTTCTTGTTCGATTTTCTGGGAAAATTAACATTTGTTCTATAAATAAATAAATAAAATGCTAAACATTTTGTAGAAACATGAATTTAAGCAAATAATTAGCTGAACCCCTTCTGATTTCTCCAAATTGAATTATTATTGAATTTTTAGTTAATTTTAAAACTATTTTAGAAGTCTTTAGTGAATTTTTAAAGAGATTTTATTCCTGAAAAGAATCACGCCCTTCAAAAATTTTAAATGGAATTATTCACAGCGAATTAGAATAATGATGTAGTTTGAAGATCGTGAAAAACTAGGTCACTAATTAAACACACTAGTTTCTACGATAACGCGAACTAGTTTATACAGTAGTCTTGTATGGACTCCACCTCAATGAACTATTTGTTGTGTTGTTTTTCAACCAGGAACTTGTGAAAGATTGAAGCATAAAATGTTACATGCACGTAACATTTGATGTCTATTATTTACTAAATTACATTTAAGTAAATTATCACTTCTATTTATCTGTATTTTATTCAATTTACAATTTATTGGTGTAATTCAAAATTTTCAATATGGTTCAGCAACGTTGGAAGACTTGAATACAATCTTGTTGCTAAAGTCAACAGTTTTTTTCTATTGACTCTGGTAAAACAGTACACTAAAGCATGAAACGTGTTGAATGAGTGAAAACTTGGTAATTTATTAAAGACTACAGCGGAAATATCTCGTTTTCAAGTTTACCAGGATAGCAATCACTTGGATGTTCAACATTTACTGTTTCTATTCAAATTTTAATTAAATTATTTACAAAGAAAAAAATGTATTTACAATTTGAATCAAATGAAACAATTACATTTAAAATAGTTTAAACTCTAATTATGATTTTCACTATAAATTAATATTATTTTTATGTTATTAATAATAATTAGTAGTCAACGGATAAAATTAATATTTAAGGTAACGTTGATGCTAATAATTTTCCTATAATAAATGGAAAAATTTTAATGAAAACATTTTCCCATTTAAATAGATAGGTAGTACGATTTAATCTTCAATAGACACGAAGTCAATATTTTACTTATTTAATGACAGAGTAATAAAATATTTGAGTGTTTTCGAAAGAAACATCTCATAAGCCCGCTAATAAGTAAATTTGAACAGCGAATAAAAAATGATGATTTGATGTTCTCCCGCCTTACAATGTACAACGATGTATTTTTAGCAAACTCCCCTTTTAAATACGCGTATACCAATTCATGGATCCTCCCGGCATTAAAGAAATTACCTTAAAAAGTTCATATATTTTCTAATATATTCACATGACTAGTAAGTAGGCTCGATACAATTAGGCTACTACTAAAATACCTCAAAGACAAAACTCGATCCCCTTTCTCATTGTGTAGTTTCGTACTTTTTCTAATTATTTTTCTATGTAATATAAACTAAATATATTGTTTACTATATTTCCTGAACTACTTTGAATATTGATTAGAAAAACATTAATATTTATAGTACAGATCCGAAATGAAATTTGAATTAAGAAACACTAAACGAGCAATTATTTATTGTGACGTGGTCGCAATGCCGGGCTGCAATTTTTAATCATATTTTTCATTTATTTAATTTAACATATATGCTCTCCACCTCAAATTAGTACTGTAGTTTCTTGCTCCTGTACATCAAACTTTGCTGCTAGAAAGGAGTCGTGTCGGTCATCTATTAACTGCTTTCAGGGAAACGTTTTCAATTGAAATAACATGACTTTCAGTTTGCACCGGACATTTGTATATAGTTAATCAGGGCCTCCTGCCCCTATGCTTTCCATATCTGGTCTCGACTTTTATCTATCTAACTCAGTTCTCGAGATTAAGGAAGGACAGACAAACATTGGAAATTTATAAGTCTACAGTTTTTTTTAAACTGTAGCCCAACTAGAGATAGTTATATAGCCTACTATATAAATTTATATAAGTTGTCTTATTAATGAAATATCAGGATGATTCTGTATTTTATAGTACCGTAGTATTCTGATACAGTTTGTAGTACTGGATATACAGTCGAATTTCCAAAGAAGGACCATTTCTAAACAGCGACCATGTCTTCAGAAATGCTCACTGTTTAAAAATGTTTGTTAAACAAAAATAAAGAACGACCAATTTAATGCTTCCATATCCCGTTTTTAGAGGTTTGATTAGAATAATTAGAAAAAGTAGGAATAATTAAAAAGAGTATTTACTAAATAGTAACCATTTCTGGTTTACCTCGATTTCTTTTCTTCGTTCTCATTATCATCATCATCCGAGCTTTCTTCACTACTAGTAGTTGTCGTTGATTTAGTTTTATTCTAAAAAATTAAAAATAAGAAAAATATATCTTTGTGCGATAGTTATAAGATTCTTAAATGAAAATTTACTTGGATATATTGTTCTTGCTGATGAAGGATTTTCTGTCGGATTTTTGAATAATTCTGAAGTGCTTGAATTCTTTCTGATTTAGAAATAGACATTCCATCTAAGTTCTAAACAATAAATGAATATATTAAGATTATATATAATTAATTAGCTTAAAATACGATATTTTCTAAAACTTTCTATAATTGCTAACCTCTAATTTCAATAACGTAGCAACAACATATTCCCTATATCCTTCATAATCAGTACAAGGATTACCTGTTAAGTATCTAAAGTAAAAAATAATAAGTACAAACAAAATGTTATTATGTATAGTGATTATAAAGTCTATGTGCAGCGTTAAACTCCAATAGCGTTGGATATAGTATACTATAAACGGATTATAGAGCTGTTATTCATGCTTAAAGTTGCACAGAAACTAGCTGACCAGATGCCCGTGAATGAAAAATAGGACGTTTCACTAAAGAATGTAGGACATAAAGAGTAAATGTGTTGTTCGGAATAAATAAAGTTGTTAACAAATACTGGTGTAATTGCCATAAATCAAAGCATTTAGATATTTACGTGTCCATCTCCAAAAACTTAAAAATAAGGTATTTTCATAAGATGTAAGGTATTAAAAAGTAAGGTAACTTCATAAGACGTAAGGTATTCATAATAATTTGAAAATTCGACCCGAATACCGACACAACAAATGCAATTTTTTGTCACAAATGGTACGAACTAAATTACAGGGATGACGTCAAATAGACTTTACGTCAGTTTGATCCCTATGATTTATTGTAATGAGGAAGTGTAAAATGACGTCAAGTTGACGTAAATGGGTACACAATTTACAAAGAACAAATGCATTGGTGTAAGGCTAAAATATAGGACGTGTTGGCGGAAAAGTGGACGCTGGGCAATTCAACAAGAATTATAATCACTCCGCAAAATATAGGCTAATATTAATTATTTACAGAAATAAATTTACTTACAACTCCCTTAAATTATAATTATTTTTAAGATTTTCTATCGATGTTAACTCTGCTATGAAATTTAGAGTTAAATCTAGTTTTTCTAGTGATTCACATCCTGTAAAATCAAGAATCATTTTAAATTTCAAATAAAAATAAAATGCAATTAATATTCACAAAATCTGGTATAATAGCTGATAAATACTTAGATTTAGTATATGTCTCTTCAATCCGAATAGTTAACAAACGGTAGACTTTCTTTCAGCTCTGAGGTTAAGTATTCCTTTGTAATTTACAATAAAGGAATACTTAACCTCAGAGCTGAAAGAAAGTCTACCGTTTGTTAACCATTCGGATTGAAGNTTATAAAATTTAACCTTAAAAATTAGGATAAAAATAACAAACTGGTTTCTAATAAAAAAGTGTCCACAGGGCAGAAAGAGTTATATGTCTTAAATGTAGTTTGCAAACAACACGGCTGAAGTGTATTGAAAATTATTACAAAATTTTTCCAAAACAGTTTTAAAAAGTATTCAAATAGATTTTTCCTTGTTCCTGTTACAAATTTTTCTTTGTAAATACATATACATATTTTTACATAAATACATAGAATGTCTAAAAAGAAACCAAACTTTTGCACTGGAAAACAAAAAAATATTTTTATAAATATGTTTATTCATTCAAAATAAACTCCCTATGCAGCAATACAATGTTCAAAATGAGTAGTAAGAATTTCAAGACACTTTCAACTCCTGATTTGGTGTCTGGTTCAGCATTGAGATTATCACAGCCTCAATCTTGAGAATCTCTCTTTCATTGGAATTTAAGTTTTGGGAACAGAAAATAGTCACAGGAACAAGACTGGAGAATAGAGTAGGTGGTCAAATATATGTTTTCAAGCCAAAAATTGATGAATAGAGATGGTCTTGTGCAAGAGTTCATTGTCGTGCAGCAGTATCCAGCTTCCTTGAGCACAATACTCCAGCTGTTGTATAACCTTCAGTTCCAAAGGCATTACAAAATTAATATTCCTCAGTGACAATCTGGTCATTTGGAACAAATTATTGTGTACGACACCCCTGGAGTCATAAAAACAGACAAGCATGGTCTTGACTCACAATTTTTGAAAGCAAAGTTTTTTCAGTGTAGATGTGTCTGATGATTTCCACGATACTTTGATGTTTTGTCAATGGATCATACTGGTAGCACCACATCTCATCATTCGTGACAATGTTTTTGAGAAAATTTGTGTTTACGTACGGAGCATGATGAATGCACACCTGTTCTTGTTCCTCAGTGAATGAAAGAGTGCAAAACAAAGTGAGAAGAGACATTTGTTCAAATTATCACACAAAATCATGTGGATGGAGTCCTTGGACACTCCCAACTTTCAAAATTCTACAGGTTACATTCAGATCCTTACCCAACCCAATATCTGATACACTTTTTCAATGTTATTGTCCATAATCAATGTCTTCAGATGACCACTTTATGGACCATTTTCAATTGACTCGACTTCTTTGAATCAACTAAACCATATCATGAATAATGCATAAAATGTTGCACATTAGAACAAGGAAAAAAAGGCAATGACTTATTTTGATAAAATATGAAATTAACCTAATGCATTCATACTAACAGTTATAAAAGCTTCTCCATAACAATGATTAATTTATGATACACACTTGCTAATCCGAACCTATACTAATGAAAACCAAAATTTTGTTTGTTTATTTATTTTCTATTAGCTTCAATAAAAATTTTATTTAAGTATGAAGAGCTTATAAAACATATTTCATCTACATTTAAATGTGTAGTATATAAAAATTTAAAATTAAATATATGAATTCATCTGTAGTCTTTTTTTGACATCTTTTATATGTAACACAATAATACTTCAGATTAGAAGTACCTTATTATTCTGTTGCAATTTGGAAACATTGCTTCAAATGGTGCTGGCAATGGTATTAATTATTTAATTCATTCAAAAGATTTTTTCTCTTAATATTTTATTGTTTTGTCTGTTCTGTGATTGCCTTTGCAAAATTTATCACTCTTACACATTCATATACTAGTATGATTATTGAACAACAGAGAAAGTTCAGCAGTGCCTGCCAATCCTGCCCAGCTCACATTTTATGAAATGCGTTGTAGCATTAGTAACAGACTAGTGATTGTCTCACCACATTGTTAATTTAACACATGCTCATATCTTTTGTAACTTTAAGAAACACTCAGCACTCTTAAGTACATTTTCATTATAACAAAAAAAGGGGGAAAAAAAGAGAGAAGACCAATTTACTTTCAAGAAGATTGAAAATACATACAGACCAAAGCAAGTGTTTTAATGCTTTTGAAATGTGAAACAGATTTACTAGCCCCATCTACAATCCACAATCCTGTTATTTTGAAAATATTAGCGCCGACAACTTTGCCATGTTTCCTATACATATATACACAAATTTATCTAGAATAGTAAAAAAAACTGATTACATTAATTTTGAAACAAATTGTTTGACTTAATTTTCCAAATGTATGAAATTTTCTTTTCTCCATACCTCTAATAACTATAGATTTCTTTTTGTATTTTATAGTATTTGCTTTCATTTTTTTAAAATATAATTTCTTCTTAAATATTGAACTATTAGTAAGAAAACCAAATATTTTTCCTTTCTCTCTAATCAAAGGATTTATTCTTGACATTTTATCTATTATTTGATCTGTTTTCAAAAGCTAAAAGCAAGTTTTTCTAAAAAAACCAATATATTTATATAACAATCTGATATCATTTTAACTCAGTAAAAATAATGCAAATAATTACAATTAAATGAATTCCTTCACTTCACTGTTTTTTATTCAGAAGCAATTACATTTTTTTAGAGTGATGATATATTTATGTTTATATTAAAATTTTGTTTCTGTAATATCTTAAACACTACAAAAGAAGTTCAGTGTAATTTTAAGTTTTTTTTATATAGCTTTATATTTGTGGGATGATCTTTAAGCCATCTACACATTAAATAGTTTGATAAAAATTGCCAGGACAAATTTTTAAAATTTACAAAAATTAAAAAATTCAGTAAAGTATACAATACATAAGTGTCTTCTTACGTTGTCCCTTTGCACGCACAAATTTATTTTTTAATTGTCATGTCGAGAGGGATATTTTTAACATTTTACATATTGAGGCAGATGAATAGCCTCAAATGAAAGGTTGACCCCACTGTGGAACTGTTAATTTCCCTCATGTGCATACAAAGGGACAATGTAACAAGACACTTAGGTATTGTCTATTTTACTGATTTTTAAATTTTACAAAATTTAAAAATCAGTAAAATAGACAATAAATAGACTTAAAAAAATAACACTAGTGTTTTTTTCATAATGTAACAGCACTTTGAGAGGACCATTGCTTGGTTCAGTACTCTGGTTAGGGCCCAGTTTTTCTGCCTCAAATGAGTTTTGAGATGAGTAAAAACTTTCTGTAACAAAACAGACAAGCCAGACGTTGAAGTGGAAAGAGGAGAAAATGTTGATGCCATCACTCAAAATGTCATTACAATTGGTACCTTTAACATTGGCAGCCCCAAGCTATACACTTCTTTTGTGTTTTGAAGTAAGACTACTTTTGGAAGTGGTCTCCAAACCAAGCACAGGTAGATTCTGTTATGTTCAGGTGTACCAATATTCAGCTTAATAGTCTATACAAGGCATTGTAGTCCTGATAATACAATTCCACTATATTAAATTTTTATTTTGTCATGTTCAACATGAGCTATACTTATCCAATAATCTTCTCCATAAATTACTATGAAATTTACAATTTATTAAAATATTATATTAAATTGATTTTTTTACAATATAAAGGAAAAATATTTGATTCACTTGTCTTCATAACTGTCTTCATAACATATAACTGTTCTTATTTTGCACTAATTTAAATAATAATGTTATTGTTATCTTATATTGTAAAATTAATCTTAATATATTTTGAATCACGTGTACATCAATGTAAACTTATCCTTTTTTACCTTGATTTGCACTGCTGATATCTAAAATCTAAGTAGTAGTTTATGAAACAATGCAAAATAACTTAAAGCAATATATAGATTGCTGACAATATATCAAAACAAAGCTAAATTGCATATTAACACAAAATTGTGAACTAAATTAACAACAGATCACAATGTAATTAAGTGTAAAAATATGTAACTATATTTCAAGACTTATTTGATTAGTTTGTATGTAAATATAAAATCTTTCATTTTGTTTTATTAAATGCTTTTTGTAAAAATTTAATAAATATTTATGGTTTATAAATTTTTGTAATCAACACTTCAGAATTGTAGCATGATTTCTTTTTTCAGTTGCAAACATATTTAACATTGTACATAAAATCATGAATCATTCATAATTAGAGTTGCAAAACTTAACATTTGTCTATAAAAAAACAATATAAAATGATAGAAATTTAATAACTTGGAAATCCATATTGTTATTAAAATATAAATGATATATATTCACAATGGCCAAACTGAAGCTCTTCAAGACAATGATCCTGTATACTTATATAATTTCTTTTTATAAACTCGATACTCATTACTTACACATATGTAATATTTTTGTAAGTTTTCTGGCTTTTACAAAGAGTGATATACACATGGATTATAAGTGCAACTTAACCTCAAACAGGAAACTGAAGGCTAAGGCTACGTTCATAGTCAAAACAGTTGTAAAGTACCAGAAAGTAACAGTGACATTTATATATAACAGTATTTTAACTATATATGAAACAAAATACCATTCAAACAGAGAATACGGCCATCGTGCACATCCAACGACACCACGCGGCCCGTACCGCGACAAAGTCCGGCCACCCCGACATACACGGGCTCGTTCGGTCGAGAAATCAAACGCTCGCGTCGATCCGACGACATTTTTCATTTTTAAACTCTGTCACGGTAAACCAAAGAGACGACGTCAAACCGACAAAACAAACACCACTAGAGTTATCTCGAGAGTACGTTAAAAACATTTTTATTTATAAAAATTTCGATAAACTCATTTTAAACACCTCCGGCAACTCCTTTCCTTATTCTTTAGTTATTTATAAGGCTTCGAAACAAAGCAAATCACCATCAATATGTTAGCAATTACATCATGCATTGTTCGAACGAGTCAATAAGAACTTGTCACATAATTTTTAAATTTAAAATCACATTTGTTAACTTTCTTGGTGAGAATTTTGTATCTGAACAGATGAAGAGCTACATTTACATCAAATTAACATGCACTTCTATGTATGTGTGTGTGTGTATGTGTATATATCACTAACTAGATTGATGTTTAGTGTTTTGAACTGTTTAAATAATCAAAATGATAAAAATATTTATCATTTTTAATCGGAATAATTATTGTATATAGTTAAAGAGTTAAATAAATAAATTTAATTTACTAAAACTTTTGTTTTTTGATTAGAATTAATAATAATACTTTAGATGTGGATGAGATAATAGAGTAATAAGTGAAATTAAATGAATGGTAGAGATTTAAAAGGTACAAGATGGTCGAGATGAAATGGCCACGTCAGTCTTACCTTCTGCTCGCGATGATGTTTGACAGAACGGAAAGCTCCTATGAATATCGGTAACAACGCCATAACCGTTAAACTAATGTACGCTGTTAACATCCCTTCTGCAGTTGCTTTAGGAGTAGAAGTGGCATTTTGGGCAGTTTCATTCAGAGCCTGGTCGACGACCGCCTTAGCTTCGTCCGCCATGATCGACTTTTTGTTTCCTGCCAAACGACTTACTCACTCTATCGTTTGCTCGTAGCCCCCTATCGGAATTTTACCAATGTAAAAATTTTAGCCCCTAGCGGAATTTTATGAAATTCAATTCTATATAATATTAAAATTATCTCCGAAAACTAATCTTATTTTAATTAATCCAAAAATATTGTAATCTCTGGTAATGCAACCTTTATATCGAATAGAAGGATGAATGATGCCAATATCTCGACTGGTAGATCGCAATTTCCAATATAAGGTTTAAAATATAACTAAATGATAAAAGGTTCGTGATCAAAATATAAAGCATTTAGATAAGTAGCAATATTGCGTTACGGACAGACAGAAATTATGAAGACTTTTTTATGATTTAAAAAATAAATTAATTTCGATAATCTGCTTTATAAAATTAAAAAAAAACTTTGATTTTAATTATTAAAGTTTATTGCATATATTTTTGCATTTTATGTATTATATTATATGATTTAAAATAAATTACACTTTAGCAATTCAATTTACATAAAAATTTCTTTTAATAAAATGCTTTATCTAACTTTGAAAAATTTTAAGCATTTTTAAAAAATAAAATATAGATAATATTTTATTATATCTGTCTAAAGAATTCGTGTTTTATTTGAATTATATTATACAAATACTCTTTATAAATATAAAATTTTATATTAAGAGTGGAACAAAGATGAAAATCCAAAGACAGTTTCAAGAAGAGGCATTTAAATCAAAGGTGGTACATCAGGATCATCTATAAAATCATCACATAAAATCTTCTTTGAGGAAAATTTTGAATGGTTCGATGCAATTTTATCAATATCATCAATAATTCTCCCAGTAACTTCTAAATATTTCTCTCTGAAATATATATTTTTAAAAATTAAAATTTGTTTACAATTCTTTTAACATGACTTATCTTAAATTCCAAGTAAAACTCACTTTTTCTTTTCATTATTCCAAGCTTTCTTTTCCTTCTTCAATAATTCTTTAGTCTAAGTAGAAAAACCATTTTAAAAAATTATAACTTTGAAAATTAATGATAATTTTTTAATGATACCTTTGGCATAGTTATAAGAAGGTGTCCTGTAGTTTGGGACCTTTGAACTTTAGAACGGCTAGTAAAAACCTCTTCAGGAAGACAAAGCTGAAAGACTTTTTGCTTGACATAAACTCTCACATGAAAAGGTTGCACATCAACATCTAACAGTGATGTATCCAGAAACCTGGAAATAAAAAAATTACAATTAAAAATCATACAAAATTTCTTTTTATTTATAATAAACGTATTGTTTAGTTATACAAGATACATTTTCAAGTTTGTATGATTAAAAATAAAGAAGATATTGTCTTACTTATAAACAGCCAGATCTAAGAGAAATTGGTTATTTTCTTCGTCATCTGTTAATACAAAATCCAATCTGAGAGTGGAACGATGTCGTGTCTATCTAATTAAATACAAGTAATTACGTATATAGATACTTACTTAGCTTGATTAATATTTAAAGGTCTTCCACTCTTATTGAACAAAATAGGAGGACAGTTTTTTATATTTTTATTTTCTTCTCTGGCGGTTTAAAACAACAAAATTAAAATGAAATAAATTCAAATGTTATTGATAAATAAAGCGAATTTATACATTTTCACGCTTCTTCTCTTTTCTTTTTCAATGTGTTTATGAATTTTTAATCGGGATTCTGGTGTAAATTCCGTACTCTGATTCCAAAACCTGAAAAATATTTACTTCAGGATTTTTGTCATGGATCATCATCAATGCCATTGCCTTCGCATAAAAAAATGGCCTATAATATAATGGGATACGATGCCAAAATGAACAGTAAAATTAGAAAAAAAGAAGTTTTAAATAGAAAAGAGGACATGAAAATATCTGGCATTTCAATATCCATGACCTCGATGATCATTAGAAATAATAAGAGAAAAATGATAAATGTAATTAAGATTTTCACAAATTTTAAACATCTATCGCCATCTGTTGGATAAAATCGCATAATTTTTTGATTACTTAAAATTAATTTTATAGAAATCCAAACTTAAATTAAACCTCGGTGACATATATTAGCGTTTAAATAACAATTCTGAAGAAGCCAACTAGGTCTTATATTAAAAATAACAAAGATTTATTTAAAACAGCTGCATTTGTTCTATTTATCACAGAGAAAAACAATAAATTTAAAATTTTTAATTTTATATTTATAACAGTTATTAATATCAAACTAAACATACATTTCGAAGAATTTTTTTAAATGCATTATTGTAAGTTTTTCAAGGAACTCGCATATTTTAATGCTGAATAAGTGAGTAAAAGTGTGCAATACCGAGTTTAATTTTCAGTTTTAAGACATTTTAAAAATAATAATAATAATTAAATATTTAATAATAATAATTAAGTAAAAAATGTTTAAAATTTAATAAAATTAAATTTAAAAAAAAAAAGTCGTCCGTCGAGGCGGATTTGAACCACCGACCTATGGATAACTGAATATCAACACCTACAGTCCACCGCTCTACCAGCTGAGCTATCGACGGAACTTGGAAAAGGTTCCTATTTTTTACCCTTTTATTTTAACTTTGTAAATGTGAGTAAAAATTTCTCATTATTTGTACTTAATAACATCAGTACATAATTAACATAATTAAATGTTAACGAAATAAATAATAAAATATGATTGTCATTAACACATTTATAGTAATCTATAATAAATTATTTTTAATTAATTAATTGAAATTATGAACTAACTACATCATCATTTCATATGATAATACGATAATTATAATATAATTATTGAATTAATAATGTGATTTATTAGAAAAAATGTTGTCTAATGAGAAAAATCACTTCTTGTTCGATTTTCTGGGAAAATTAACATTTGTTCTATAAATAAATAAATAAAATGCTAAACATTTTGTAGAAACATGAATTTAAGCAAATAATTAGCTGAACCCCTTCTGATTTCTCCAAATTGAATTATTATTGAATTTTTAGTTAATTTTAAAACTATTTTAGAAGTCTTTAGTGAATTTTTAAAGAGATTTTATTCCTGAAAAGAATCACGCCCTTCAAAAATTTTAAATGGAATTATTCACAGCGAATTAGAATAATGATGTAGTTTGAAGATCGTGAAAAACTAGGTCACTAATTAAACACACTAGTTTCTACGATAACGCGAACTAGTTTATACAGTAGTCTTGTATGGACTCCACCTCAATGAACTATTTGTTGTGTTGTTTTTCAACCAGGAACTTGTGAAAGATTGAAGCATAAAATGTTACATGCACGTAACATTTGATGTCTATTATTTACTAAATTACATTTAAGTAAATTATCACTTCTATTTATCTGTATTTTATTCAATTTACAATTTATTGGTGTAATTCAAAATTTTCAATATGGTTCAGCAACGTTGGAAGACTTGAATACAATCTTGTTGCTAAAGTCAACAGTTTTTTTCTATTGACTCTGGTAAAACAGTACACTAAAGCATGAAACGTGTTGAATGAGTGAAAACTTGGTAATTTATTAAAGACTACAGCGGAAATATCTCGTTTTCAAGTTTACCAGGATAGCAATCACTTGGATGTTCAACATTTACTGTTTCTATTCAAATTTTAATTAAATTATTTACAAAGAAAAAAATGTATTTACAATTTGAATCAAATGAAACAATTACATTTAAAATAGTTTAAACTCTAATTATGATTTTCACTATAAATTAATATTATTTTTATGTTATTAATAATAATTAGTAGTCAACGGATAAAATTAATATTTAAGGTAACGTTGATGCTAATAATTTTCCTATAATAAATGGAAAAATTTTAATGAAAACATTTTCCCATTTAAATAGATAGGTAGTACGATTTAATCTTCAATAGACACGAAGTCAATATTTTACTTATTTAATGACAGAGTAATAAAATATTTGAGTGTTTTCGAAAGAAACATCTCATAAGCCCGCTAATAAGTAAATTTGAACAGCGAATAAAAAATGATGATTTGATGTTCTCCCGCCTTACAATGTACAACGATGTATTTTTAGCAAACTCCCCTTTTAAATACGCGTATACCAATTCATGGATCCTCCCGGCATTAAAGAAATTACCTTAAAAAGTTCATATATTTTCTAATATATTCACATGACTAGTAAGTAGGCTCGATACAATTAGGCTACTACTAAAATACCTCAAAGACAAAACTCGATCCCCTTTCTCATTGTGTAGTTTCGTACTTTTTCTAATTATTTTTCTATGTAATATAAACTAAATATATTGTTTACTATATTTCCTGAACTACTTTGAATATTGATTAGAAAAACATTAATATTTATAGTACAGATCCGAAATGAAATTTGAATTAAGAAACACTAAACGAGCAATTATTTATTGTGACGTGGTCGCAATGCCGGGCTGCAATTTTTAATCATATTTTTCATTTATTTAATTTAACATATATGCTCTCCACCTCAAATTAGTACTGTAGTTTCTTGCTCCTGTACATCAAACTTTGCTGCTAGAAAGGAGTCGTGTCGGTCATCTATTAACTGCTTTCAGGGAAACGTTTTCAATTGAAATAACATGACTTTCAGTTTGCACCGGACATTTGTATATAGTTAATCAGGGCCTCCTGCCCCTATGCTTTCCATATCTGGTCTCGACTTTTATCTATCTAACTCAGTTCTCGAGATTAAGGAAGGACAGACAAACATTGGAAATTTATAAGTCTACAGTTTTTTTTAAACTGTAGCCCAACTAGAGATAGTTATATAGCCTACTATATAAATTTATATAAGTTGTCTTATTAATGAAATATCAGGATGATTCTGTATTTTATAGTACCGTAGTATTCTGATACAGTTTGTAGTACTGGATATACAGTCGAATTTCCAAAGAAGGACCATTTCTAAACAGCGACCATGTCTTCAGAAATGCTCACTGTTTAAAAATGTTTGTTAAACAAAAATAAAGAACGACCAATTTAATGCTTCCATATCCCGTTTTTAGAGGTTTGATTAGAATAATTAGAAAAAGTAGGAATAATTAAAAAGAGTATTTACTAAATAGTAACCATTTCTGGTTTACCTCGATTTCTTTTCTTCGTTCTCATTATCATCATCATCCGAGCTTTCTTCACTACTAGTAGTTGTCGTTGATTTAGTTTTATTCTAAAAAATTAAAAATAAGAAAAATATATCTTTGTGCGATAGTTATAAGATTCTTAAATGAAAATTTACTTGGATATATTGTTCTTGCTGATGAAGGATTTTCTGTCGGATTTTTGAATAATTCTGAAGTGCTTGAATTCTTTCTGATTTAGAAATAGACATTCCATCTAAGTTCTAAACAATAAATGAATATATTAAGATTATATATAATTAATTAGCTTAAAATACGATATTTTCTAAAACTTTCTATAATTGCTAACCTCTAATTTCAATAACGTAGCAACAACATATTCCCTATATCCTTCATAATCAGTACAAGGATTACCTGTTAAGTATCTAAAGTAAAAAATAATAAGTACAAACAAAATGTTATTATGTATAGTGATTATAAAGTCTATGTGCAGCGTTAAACTCCAATAGCGTTGGATATAGTATACTATAAACGGATTATAGAGCTGTTATTCATGCTTAAAGTTGCACAGAAACTAGCTGACCAGATGCCCGTGAATGAAAAATAGGACGTTTCACTAAAGAATGTAGGACATAAAGAGTAAATGTGTTGTTCGGAATAAATAAAGTTGTTAACAAATACTGGTGTAATTGCCATAAATCAAAGCATTTAGATATTTACGTGTCCATCTCCAAAAACTTAAAAATAAGGTATTTTCATAAGATGTAAGGTATTAAAAAGTAAGGTAACTTCATAAGACGTAAGGTATTCATAATAATTTGAAAATTCGACCCGAATACCGACACAACAAATGCAATTTTTTGTCACAAATGGTACGAACTAAATTACAGGGATGACGTCAAATAGACTTTACGTCAGTTTGATCCCTATGATTTATTGTAATGAGGAAGTGTAAAATGACGTCAAGTTGACGTAAATGGGTACACAATTTACAAAGAACAAATGCATTGGTGTAAGGCTAAAATATAGGACGTGTTGGCGGAAAAGTGGACGCTGGGCAATTCAACAAGAATTATAATCACTCCGCAAAATATAGGCTAATATTAATTATTTACAGAAATAAATTTACTTACAACTCCCTTAAATTATAATTATTTTTAAGATTTTCTATCGATGTTAACTCTGCTATGAAATTTAGAGTTAAATCTAGTTTTTCTAGTGATTCACATCCTGTAAAATCAAGAATCATTTTAAATTTCAAATAAAAATAAAATGCAATTAATATTCACAAAATCTGGTATAATAGCTGATAAATACTTAGATTTAGTATATGTCTCTTCAATCCGAATGGTTAACAAACGGTAGACTTTCTTTCAGCTCTGAGGTTAAGTATTCCTTTGTAATTTACAATAAAGGAATACTTAACCTCAGAGCTGAAAGAAAGTCTACCGTTTGTTAACCATTCGGATTGAAGAGACATATACTAAATCTAAGCAATTAATATTAATTATATTTAAATTTTTAAATTTAAACTGCATATATAACTATAATAAAAATAATTAAATAATACCTCGAAGATTTTCAATTCTTAAAATATTATTAAGTGTGAGATTTAAATATTCAAGACACTTGAATCGATTCACATTTTCTGTTAGGAAACGAATTTAAATTAGTTTTAAAATATATTATTCGTTAATTTATTAAAATGTATTTAAAATGTATTTAATTTAATTAATATGTGAAAATGTGTTACTTAAAAACTAATTGAATCAATGAAACCACAGTAAAAGCGAATAATATCCCCTTCATCATCGGTACGATTAAAAGAGCATTCTTAGCGGTCACGGGGAACAATAAAAAATAACGATAATTCGTCTGTAGGTTCTTAAAATTTAACAAAAAGAAAAATTTTTCAAGAATCCAAGCACTAAAAAAAAGTTAGTTTAGTTTATCTCACACTTCTATTTATAGGCTCTCGTGTACTTTTCGTCCAGTCCATTACGAAAAGTATACGAGGTCCTATATCGATGGATAGGGCAAAGCAACACTCGTTCTGCCAAGGAGGTGCCTGACGGGAGGCTTTATCTTACAGACATTAGGCCTAGTGGTGCAAACCACTAGGCTAGTGCACCTAATTATATAATTCTTCTATATCTTATATTATTTTATATAATTTAGCAGGCTATATCTTATATAATTCGGACTTAATACGATTTGCTCAGTTATTTCATATATAGAACAGTAGACGATAGTGTCACGCTTTACGTGTAGTGTGTTTTGGTACAGTACGTGTTTCAATAAGACTTATATTACCTATTTTGGGTATTATATTATTGTGTAAATATAAAATCTTTAACTTTCTGCACCACTTGTCTAGATTTTCAATCCTAAAAAAATGGAGAAAGATTATTATTAATATGGGATCAATTGAAAAATCTATTTTAATGTACATTTGCATTTACCTTTCGATATTTTCTTGGTGCAACGATATTTCTTCCAAGTTAAATATTTCTCCTTCGTTATGTTCGGCTCGTTTACGAACCATTTCTTCGGTAACTGCAGTAAAAGTAGGAAAAAATCATCAAACCACGATTAGAAAAGAATTCAATTTGTAAAATTTCCTTACTCCGAACCATATTTAGTTCCGTTAACGGCGAAAACATAAATATAAACAAAGTTCGTTGTCATGGTAACAACTTAATATATTTTCGTTTATTACTCCAATTTTTATGCTAAAATTTGAAAATAATTAATTAGTAAAAGTTAATTAAAAGTATAAATAAATTTATTTTTGATTTAAAATTGAGTTGTATAAAATAATTTAAAATTATAAAAGTTTGTTTTTATTATATTCCGGCAGATGGCGTAAAATGTTTTACATATTCGTAAGCGGAATTAATTTTTATCTGCTGTACTAAAACAGCTACTTTTTAAAATTACGGAAGAAGAGCAGAAAATGTCACACTTCGGGAATAAAACGTGACTTTTTTAAAAATATAATCGCCTTGGCTTTTTTATTAATGCTATTTTTTTTAATTGAATGGAATTAATTAATATTTGAAAACATTACGAGTGAAGTTAATTAATAGCATTTATCTCTCAAAAATGTATAAATACGTACATAGACCCGGTGCCGGCGGGCAGAAAAATATTTGATCGTACCGACGCTAGTTCGGTTGATTACGGTTGACTTTAAATAGTAATCTGCGCTTTGTTACGTACGGTGACTCTACGTAAGCATTATAAATAAGTGTCGCGCATAATTGCCGACCGTAATGAGAAACACTCAATTAGATTATAAATTGCATTTCTAATTATGAATATCGATACGAGACGGTGGCCTAACCGCCAATACATAGAAAAATACAGACAAATTACATAGTTAATTAATTAAATTTGTAGCCTATACGTAATTCGATATTCGGTTTAAATAATTTAATGCGATTGATATGGCAATATAGTTTGATATATGGAAATAATTTTAAGCCAAAAAATTTTTAATTCAAATAATTTAAAAAGCGGAGGCGGCGTAAGGCGTGGGCGACGTGGACCACCGCCTACGGCCTCGCGCTTCGAAGGTTTATGCATTACGTAAAAGCCGTAAACTCAACGGAAAAATTTTACACGTCATAAAACGATAAATATATTGACATACCAAATTTGTTTTTATTTGTCTAGCAACATTTGCTGGCGTTGGGTTGCTATCGCGGGGAATCCTTGTCAGCCAAAGCTGGGGATTTCCCATTGTGTTTGTTTACGTTACTTTCACTATTCTCAACGGCTAGAAAGCCAATCAAAGTATCGCAGTAAAGTATCCCGTAAACAGTGGAGTTAAAACTCGAATATTAAATATTAATCCCAGGGCATTTTTTACACTTTGCGGTTGTCATAACTGAAATCTGCTGTCGGTAGACGCAGCTAATTCTTCTGTGGTAGCAAAAACATTTTTTGGTTTTATTCAGAAAATTTATTTGCTATTTTCAAGTTCCAGCAAACACTGGAAAGTAATCAAAGGCAAATTAAAGCTTACTTTGAAGCCTTTATCAGACACAAGGTGAGAAAGCAGAATCGAGGCAGTGAAGGCCGTATTATTGCAATTAGATGATGTTGTTGATTTTTTAAGCATCGAAAGCTTAAAAAATCAAACGGAACAATCAGACACACTCGGTGATTGTGATTCGGTTTTAAACGAAATGCTCAGTTTAGAATTTATCATATCATTACATGTGTGATATGAGATATTATCGCGTGTTAATATCATAAGCAAATTATGGCAATCTTTACAAGTCCATTTAAGCAATGATCTTGAACATTTATGTACATTTTGTGACTGGATCAAAGAATATCGACAAACTGGATTCGAAAAATGCTTGTCTGACGCTCGTCAATTTATTGAGAATAGCAGTTATGAACTGCCGAAAGGCTTTAAAAACAAAAGGATAGCCAAAAAGAAAAGGATGTTCGATGATGAAGGCAGCGATCAATCTATACAGTCTCCCAAAAGCAGGTATGAAAGAGATTTTTTTAACACCACGATTGATTCTATAATAAGCAATATGGATTCGGGATTTATGTCTTTAAATCAACATTTTGAAAGTTTTGGTTTTCTCAACGATCTAAGCGAGTTAAAAAATATTCCAAAAGAGCAAATATTAAAAAACTGCCAAGATTGACACTCAGTCCTGCGAGTGAGTGAGAGCAGTGACTTCCAACCTTACGAATTATATGAAGAATTAAAAACAATGATCCCAAATTTGTCCAATTTCATTAAAGATGTGAAACAGCTGCTCCAATACATAACATAAAATAACTTGAAAGAAATTTACCCAAATATTTACATTGCCGTTCGAATTTTGTTAACAATATCGGTAAGTACTGCTTACGCTGAAAGGAGCTTTTCAAAATTAAAACTAATAAAAGATTATTTAAGAAATACAATGGGTCAGTAAAGACTTTCAACTTTCGCAGCTTTATCTATTGAAGCATATATAGCATATAAGCTGAATTACGATACAATTATTAAGGAGCCGTCCACAAAAGCTGTGGAAGCGTCGCTTCCCTTGTATTTTCTAAAATATAAATACATATCGCGCGATAATTTTTATATTTTAAAGTACTTTGAATTAATTCAAATTGATATTTTATTATAACCACATTATGTATCTTATTAAAATTTCTATACTACGTGTGAGAAAAAACGATAAGATGGCTATTGTATATTCGAATATAAATTCGAATACGCATATTCCGATTGGGAAGCGCCGTGTTTTCGAACACGGGACAGTTTCCACGGCAAAAATATCCGAATGGTGTAAAGCAGCCAGATTATACGCATTGGCGCATGCCCTTTACAGAGCACCAACCTCGCTGTTTAGCCGATGGATGCTACATACCAAAATATCGTATAACGCTTCCAATGATTGTATCCAGGGCCGCCACGACTTCCCTATCATCAAATGTCACCGCACGCTACTGCAAAGGATTACTATAAGGATACTTAGGTGAAGGTAGGCAAAAGTCACTTGATTTTTTATCACTCGGCTCAAACAATTTGTTTTCGATTTGTTTTCATTAAATTCATTAAAAATTTCGTCGATGAATGGCATATTACAACCGTAAATCTGATGACGCACTTTATTTCGCATATACTCACAAAGATTTTTAAAAAATCCGTTGTTTAAATCTGACATGTCCAACCCGCGGGCCGCATGCGGCCTTCTCAATGTTTTTGTCCGACCCTTTTAAAAACAGTTTAAAGTAATTATCTTGTATAAATTTTTATTACAGTGAAATATCACATGTATGGTTAAATACATTAATATCACATATAACACCTTAGCGTGTACACTAAAAAACTAAACAGTTATTAAATATTTTTTAACAAAGCTTAAAATGTATGAATGAAAAGGACCAGAATGTTCCTTCTATCAATAATGATAGAAACTAAAATAAGATTATTCGAGCATTAATTCATTTGCATCTAATCTTATTGCCTAACCCAGACTTCCCAGAGCGTAAGTCTCGTATCGGATTCGAGTTCCGCCGGGCCAGCAACATCAGGAATTTTTCACGGAGACTGTTGTACAGTATGTATGACTATTTCACATTGTCATTTTCATCACTCCGCTGCCCCATTACTTTTTACATTAACATTAACATGTCTATGGAAACAATGATAAGAAACTCGTAAAGAATAGCGAAATTCGCCTTAAAAGACTCCAAAAATCTAAATACTGCCAGACTTCGTGTAACGGAAGCTCGGCGCGTTTTCATCTCGCCACGATATAGATTTATTCACTAATGAAATTAATTGATAAAAATTTTTATAAAATAGCTCAGATCGTGATTAAATTGATAAAAAAAATACAATAATAAATACACATGTTGATAAAATGTTGATAAATTAATATTTAATTTCGTTAATTAAGAATGCATTATTATATCGATGATAATAAATTAAAAAGAAAATAGAAAAAAATAATTTACTTTTTAATAAAACAATTAATAATTAAGATAATTATTAATATTAGATTTATGTGAATTAATAACGTAATTAAAATTATTTAAATTTTTAGACGAATTATATAAATACGCATTAATCAAAGAAGAAGAAGAATTATTTAATATTTTAAGGTGTGGCGCTTCAATCAACGTCCATATTGAAACAAGTGGGAAGAAGGGATGGCGAAAAAGTCCTATGATTTGCTCTTTAAATTATTATTAATCGGCGATTCTGGTGTCGGTAAAACGTGTATATTATTCAGGTTTTCGGACGATGCTTTTAATACAACGTTTATATCGACGATAGGTACGAGATTTGCATTAGTTAATTTCTTAATTTATCTTAATCGTCATTTAAGTACATAAATTAATTAAATTCCAATACATTTAACTGCTTTAACCCAAATTACATTGTGAATTGGCATCTTGTAAAGCTTTTTGTATAAATTTACTGAGGAAAAGATGCTTTTATTTATTTAGAATTTTAAAGAAAAAGCGGTAGAAGTTACTTTTAAGGTCACTGTCTGAAAGTAAAAGTAGTTCCTACCAAGAAAAATTAAATTTTCACGTTTATTACTACAATTATAAAATATAAACGATCGAGACAAAGTTATGAATTTTTTAAATTTAAGTGTTTATCATTTTTAAAAGGTTTTTTTTTTAAAGTTGATCAATGACATGTTTCAAATTAATTGATATTTATAAAATCAAACTGTCAAGGTCTATTCATAATAATTTTTACTTTTATTTTTTATATGAATGTCCCCTTTCTTTTATAATTGATATACAGACAACCTGATACATATTTCTAATCAAATATAGCAGGAATCTTATTGGGCTACTGTGAGGCCAATTGATTGATTAGCCTTATAGTAGCCCAATAAGATTCTGCCGTTACGGTAGGATTTATCTCTTTTTAGTTAGAAAAAAAAAAGGTTAACTAATAAAATGCTGTTTGTCATTTTATACATCTCGATTACAAAATGTCTTAGGCATTTTTTTAAGATAAATTTCAAATTTTGTATTTAATGTATGGAGAGGAAAAAAGTCTAAGATACTATGATTAGATCATTCCAGAGAACATAATTTAAGATTAGTAATTCTATAAATTTTATCTTTATTACTTTCGAATGTGGTTTTTTATTATTATATAAACACTTTTTTTTTGTTTTTGATGCAAATTATCATTTATGATTTATATTAAAGTTCAGATTTAATTTTTGTTTTGATTGTGAATTTAATACAAAGTTTTATATTAAAAATTGCAATTTATTAAAATTTTCAATGAATAGTTAAGTATAGAAATAATAAAATTTCAAAGACTATATACAATAAGTTATCCTATAAAATTGAATTTGCATTTTATAAACAAATTTGTCTGTCTGTATTAAGATGCAATTTATGTTAAGCTTCAGTCATTATAATGGTATAATAGTATTAATGGAGACTTGTTTAATTAGCAAAAAATAAATATTAGCATAATATATTATGTATAATGCTTGCTTGAATATGATCTATATAAAATTGCTATAGATGTGTATTTCTAAAATATTTAGCTTATTCCTTTGTCTGAAATGTGTTAAAAAAATTTTAAATTTTAGATTTGATATCTTAATAAATTTTAGATACTGATAATATAGTTCTTGAATAGCAAGAAAAATACTAGAAATTTGATATTAATTCATTGGCATTTGGCCAAGATCTGGCCTTTAAAAATGCTGTAAAAACTTTAGATAAACTATGATTAAATATCATCCACAGTTTTTAGCTGTNTAAATAATCTGAACTTAAAAAGCTTTTTCTTCTTATTGCTTAATATTTTTATGGTTAGCTTTACTTCATGCATACTTTAGGCTACTTCAGTGAAGCAAATTAAAGTATTGAGAAATAAAATAACTGTTCATAAAATTTTATAATTTACAAACTTCCGTGAATTTATTTAGTGAAAGTTCTCATACTTTGATACAAAATTGCATCATTTTCATTAGAAGAAACTTGCTTATTTTTCATTCATTCAGTTTTGAAGGTTTCTCTATTTTTACAAACAATAATTATCTCAATCTATTTTTACTAAATTTCTTTCAAAGATTGACCTTAGATGATTTTTCTTCCTTACATAGAAGTAAATGCCAAATTAGATCTGATTTTAAATGACAGCTTGCAATCTATAAACCATATATTTTTTAAGTTTAAATTTGCAATTCAATACCAAAAAATAGTATTGTAAAGAATAAATGTCATAAAATTTTTTGAAGAATAATTGTTTATGCAAGATTACATTGATGTTAAGATTATGTGAATAAAATTAAACTTTACCATCACCTTACTATACTTGATAACCAATGCTTTTAGTGGATCTGTGACCGTGTGCCAAGTTAGACTGTAGACTGACCTAGTCA
Source organism: Centruroides sculpturatus (assembly GCF_000671375.1). Lineage (NCBI taxonomy): Eukaryota > Metazoa > Arthropoda > Arachnida > Scorpiones > Buthidae > Centruroides > Centruroides sculpturatus. The sequence continues at coordinate 229,919 of NW_019385034.1, forward strand.
TTTTTCCAATCTAAAAATCTTTGCTCTTTAGACAGAGGAGAGAGAGAAAATTTTCACATCCTATCTTAGCTTACCAAATAAATAAAATATTACAGCATGTATCTAAGGTAACAATTACAGAGTAATAAATAGACTGAGGCATAGGTGGTCCATAGTTCATCTGCTCAGTTTGTATTCTGTGGATCAAATAACTTTAAGAATTATACATATATACTGATTTTAAAGTATTATCAATTTAATATCAAAATTTATATACTTTAGTAATTCATAATTTTTGACCTGAAATAAAACATAAACATGCATACATAAAAAAATGGAAGTTTATGATTATATATATATGTGTATATATATAACGTGTGTGTGTGTGTACACAGTAGACAAATATTTTCCTCCTTTATATCAAGATTTCCAGTATAATTACTAGCAATTTCTGAAGGGTTTTTTGTTTGCCAAATATTTTGTTTTTAAAAATTTTAGTAAATAAATATATATAAAATAAATTTTGATTTGAATAAACACTAATTTTTNTTATATAATTTAGCAGGCTATATCTTATATAATTCGGACTTAATACGATTTGCTCAGTTATTTCATATATAGAACAGTAGACGATAGTGTCACGCTTTACGTGTAGTGTGTTTTGGTACAGTACGTGTTTCAATAAGACTTATATTACCTATTTTGGGTATTATATTATTGTGTAAATATAAAATCTTTAACTTTCTGCACCACTTGTCTAGATTTTCAATCCTAAAAAAATGGAGAAAGATTATTATTAATATGGGATCAATTGAAAAATCTATTTTAATGTACATTTGCATTTACCTTTCGATATTTTCTTGGTGCAACGATATTTCTTCCAAGTTAAATATTTCTCCTTCGTTATGTTCGGCTCGTTTACGAACCATTTCTTCGGTAACTGCAGTAAAAGTAGGAAAAAATCATCAAACCACGATTAGAAAAGAATTCAATTTGTAAAATTTCCTTACTCCGAACCATATTTAGTTCCGTTAACGGCGAAAACATAAATATAAACAAAGTTCGTTGTCATGGTAACAACTTAATATATTTTCGTTTATTACTCCAATTTTTATGCTAAAATTTGAAAATAATTAATTAGTAAAAGTTAATTAAAAGTATAAATAAATTTATTTTTGATTTAAAATTGAGTTGTATAAAATAATTTAAAATTATAAAAGTTTGTTTTTATTATATTCCGGCAGATGGCGTAAAATGTTTTACATATTCGTAAGCGGAATTAATTTTTATCTGCTGTACTAAAACAGCTACTTTTTAAAATTACGGAAGAAGAGCAGAAAATGTCACACTTCGGGAATAAAACGTGACTTTTTTAAAAATATAATCGCCTTGGCTTTTTTATTAATGCTATTTTTTTTAATTGAATGGAATTAATTAATATTTGAAAACATTACGAGTGAAGTTAATTAATAGCATTTATCTCTCAAAAATGTATAAATACGTACATAGACCCGGTGCCGGCGGGCAGAAAAATATTTGATCGTACCGACGCTAGTTCGGTTGATTACGGTTGACTTTAAATAGTAATCTGCGCTTTGTTACGTACGGTGACTCTACGTAAGCATTATAAATAAGTGTCGCGCATAATTGCCGACCGTAATGAGAAACACTCAATTAGATTATAAATTGCATTTCTAATTATGAATATCGATACGAGACGGTGGCCTAACCGCCAATACATAGAAAAATACAGACAAATTACATAGTTAATTAATTAAATTTGTAGCCTATACGTAATTCGATATTCGGTTTAAATAATTTAATGCGATTGATATGGCAATATAGTTTGATATATGGAAATAATTTTAAGCCAAAAAATTTTTAATTCAAATAATTTAAAAAGCGGAGGCGGCGTAAGGCGTGGGCGACGTGGACCACCGCCTACGGCCTCGCGCTTCGAAGGTTTATGCATTACGTAAAAGCCGTAAACTCAACGGAAAAATTTTACACGTCATAAAACGATAAATATATTGACATACCAAATTTGTTTTTATTTGTCTAGCAACATTTGCTGGCGTTGGGTTGCTATCGCGGGGAATCCTTGTCAGCCAAAGCTGGGGATTTCCCATTGTGTTTGTTTACGTTACTTTCACTATTCTCAACGGCTAGAAAGCCAATCAAAGTATCGCAGTAAAGTATCCCGTAAACAGTGGAGTTAAAACTCGAATATTAAATATTAATCCCAGGGCATTTTTTACACTTTGCGGTTGTCATAACTGAAATCTGCTGTCGGTAGACGCAGCTAATTCTTCTGTGGTAGCAAAAACATTTTTTGGTTTTATTCAGAAAATTTATTTGCTATTTTCAAGTTCCAGCAAACACTGGAAAGTAATCAAAGGCAAATTAAAGCTTACTTTGAAGCCTTTATCAGACACAAGGTGAGAAAGCAGAATCGAGGCAGTGAAGGCCGTATTATTGCAATTAGATGATGTTGTTGATTTTTTAAGCATCGAAAGCTTAAAAAATCAAACGGAACAATCAGACACACTCGGTGATTGTGATTCGGTTTTAAACGAAATGCTCAGTTTAGAATTTATCATATCATTACATGTGTGATATGAGATATTATCGCGTGTTAATATCATAAGCAAATTATGGCAATCTTTACAAGTCCATTTAAGCAATGATCTTGAACATTTATGTACATTTTGTGACTGGATCAAAGAATATCGACAAACTGGATTCGAAAAATGCTTGTCTGACGCTCGTCAATTTATTGAGAATAGCAGTTATGAACTGCCGAAAGGCTTTAAAAACAAAAGGATAGCCAAAAAGAAAAGGATGTTCGATGATGAAGGCAGCGATCAATCTATACAGTCTCCCAAAAGCAGGTATGAAAGAGATTTTTTTAACACCACGATTGATTCTATAATAAGCAATATGGATTCGGGATTTATGTCTTTAAATCAACATTTTGAAAGTTTTGGTTTTCTCAACGATCTAAGCGAGTTAAAAAATATTCCAAAAGAGCAAATATTAAAAAACTGCCAAGATTGACACTCAGTCCTGCGAGTGAGTGAGAGCAGTGACTTCCAACCTTACGAATTATATGAAGAATTAAAAACAATGATCCCAAATTTGTCCAATTTCATTAAAGATGTGAAACAGCTGCTCCAATACATAACATAAAATAACTTGAAAGAAATTTACCCAAATATTTACATTGCCGTTCGAATTTTGTTAACAATATCGGTAAGTACTGCTTACGCTGAAAGGAGCTTTTCAAAATTAAAACTAATAAAAGATTATTTAAGAAATACAATGGGTCAGTAAAGACTTTCAACTTTCGCAGCTTTATCTATTGAAGCATATATAGCATATAAGCTGAATTACGATACAATTATTAAGGAGCCGTCCACAAAAGCTGTGGAAGCGTCGCTTCCCTTGTATTTTCTAAAATATAAATACATATCGCGCGATAATTTTTATATTTTAAAGTACTTTGAATTAATTCAAATTGATATTTTATTATAACCACATTATGTATCTTATTAAAATTTCTATACTACGTGTGAGAAAAAACGATAAGATGGCTATTGTATATTCGAATATAAATTCGAATACGCATATTCCGATTGGGAAGCGCCGTGTTTTCGAACACGGGACAGTTTCCACGGCAAAAATATCCGAATGGTGTAAAGCAGCCAGATTATACGCATTGGCGCATGCCCTTTACAGAGCACCAACCTCGCTGTTTAGCCGATGGATGCTACATACCAAAATATCGTATAACGCTTCCAATGATTGTATCCAGGGCCGCCACGACTTCCCTATCATCAAATGTCACCGCACGCTACTGCAAAGGATTACTATAAGGATACTTAGGTGAAGGTAGGCAAAAGTCACTTGATTTTTTATCACTCGGCTCAAACAATTTGTTTTCGATTTGTTTTCATTAAATTCATTAAAAATTTCGTCGATGAATGGCATATTACAACCGTAAATCTGATGACGCACTTTATTTCGCATATACTCACAAAGATTTTTAAAAAATCCGTTGTTTAAATCTGACATGTCCAACCCGCGGGCCGCATGCGGCCTTCTCAATGTTTTTGTCCGACCCTTTTAAAAACAGTTTAAAGTAATTATCTTGTATAAATTTTTATTACAGTGAAATATCACATGTATGGTTAAATACATTAATATCACATATAACACCTTAGCGTGTACACTAAAAAACTAAACAGTTATTAAATATTTTTTAACAAAGCTTAAAATGTATGAATGAAAAGGACCAGAATGTTCCTTCTATCAATAATGATAGAAACTAAAATAAGATTATTCGAGCATTAATTCATTTGCATCTAATCTTATTGCCTAACCCAGACTTCCCAGAGCGTAAGTCTCGTATCGGATTCGAGTTCCGCCGGGCCAGCAACATCAGGAATTTTTCACGGAGACTGTTGTACAGTATGTATGACTATTTCACATTGTCATTTTCATCACTCCGCTGCCCCATTACTTTTTACATTAACATTAACATGTCTATGGAAACAATGATAAGAAACTCGTAAAGAATAGCGAAATTCGCCTTAAAAGACTCCAAAAATCTAAATACTGCCAGACTTCGTGTAACGGAAGCTCGGCGCGTTTTCATCTCGCCACGATATAGATTTATTCACTAATGAAATTAATTGATAAAAATTTTTATAAAATAGCTCAGATCGTGATTAAATTGATAAAAAAAATACAATAATAAATACACATGTTGATAAAATGTTGATAAATTAATATTTAATTTCGTTAATTAAGAATGCATTATTATATCGATGATAATAAATTAAAAAGAAAATAGAAAAAAATAATTTACTTTTTAATAAAACAATTAATAATTAAGATAATTATTAATATTAGATTTATGTGAATTAATAACGTAATTAAAATTATTTAAATTTTTAGACGAATTATATAAATACGCATTAATCAAAGAAGAAGAAGAATTATTTAATATTTTAAGGTGTGGCGCTTCAATCAACGTCCATATTGAAACAAGTGGGAAGAAGGGATGGCGAAAAAGTCCTATGATTTGCTCTTTAAATTATTATTAATCGGCGATTCTGGTGTCGGTAAAACGTGTATATTATTCAGGTTTTCGGACGATGCTTTTAATACAACGTTTATATCGACGATAGGTACGAGATTTGCATTAGTTAATTTCTTAATTTATCTTAATCGTCATTTAAGTACATAAATTAATTAAATTCCAATACATTTAACTGCTTTAACCCAAATTACATTGTGAATTGGCATCTTGTAAAGCTTTTTGTATAAATTTACTGAGGAAAAGATGCTTTTATTTATTTAGAATTTTAAAGAAAAAGCGGTAGAAGTTACTTTTAAGGTCACTGTCTGAAAGTAAAAGTAGTTCCTACCAAGAAAAATTAAATTTTCACGTTTATTACTACAATTATAAAATATAAACGATCGAGACAAAGTTATGAATTTTTTAAATTTAAGTGTTTATCATTTTTAAAAGGTTTTTTTTTTAAAGTTGATCAATGACATGTTTCAAATTAATTGATATTTATAAAATCAAACTGTCAAGGTCTATTCATAATAATTTTTACTTTTATTTTTTATATGAATGTCCCCTTTCTTTTATAATTGATATACAGACAACCTGATACATATTTCTAATCAAATATAGCAGGAATCTTATTGGGCTACTGTGAGGCCAATTGATTGATTAGCCTTATAGTAGCCCAATAAGATTCTGCCGTTACGGTAGGATTTATCTCTTTTTAGTTAGAAAAAAAAAAGGTTAACTAATAAAATGCTGTTTGTCATTTTATACATCTCGATTACAAAATGTCTTAGGCATTTTTTTAAGATAAATTTCAAATTTTGTATTTAATGTATGGAGAGGAAAAAAGTCTAAGATACTATGATTAGATCATTCCAGAGAACATAATTTAAGATTAGTAATTCTATAAATTTTATCTTTATTACTTTCGAATGTGGTTTTTTATTATTATATAAACACTTTTTTTTTGTTTTTGATGCAAATTATCATTTATGATTTATATTAAAGTTCAGATTTAATTTTTGTTTTGATTGTGAATTTAATACAAAGTTTTATATTAAAAATTGCAATTTATTAAAATTTTCAATGAATAGTTAAGTATAGAAATAATAAAATTTCAAAGACTATATACAATAAGTTATCCTATAAAATTGAATTTGCATTTTATAAACAAATTTGTCTGTCTGTATTAAGATGCAATTTATGTTAAGCTTCAGTCATTATAATGGTATAATAGTATTAATGGAGACTTGTTTAATTAGCAAAAAATAAATATTAGCATAATATATTATGTATAATGCTTGCTTGAATATGATCTATATAAAATTGCTATAGATGTGTATTTCTAAAATATTTAGCTTATTCCTTTGTCTGAAATGTGTTAAAAAAATTTTAAATTTTAGATTTGATATCTTAATAAATTTTAGATACTGATAATATAGTTCTTGAATAGCAAGAAAAATACTAGAAATTTGATATTAATTCATTGGCATTTGGCCAAGATCTGGCCTTTAAAAATGCTGTAAAAACTTTAGATAAACTATGATTAAATATCATCCACAGTTTTTAGCTGTGATTGATATTTATGGAAGAGTTTTTTTTGTTTACAAAATTTATTGTGTACANAAATGTGATTTTACTATAAAGAACAATACTGTATAACAGGGCTGTCCAACTGGCGGCCCGCGGGCCGTATACGGCCCGCCAAATAATTTTTACGGCCCCCGAGTACATTTTACTATGAATAAATTTATGTTACTAAATTATTATTATTAATATTAAAATTATTTTACTATGTGAAAATTTAAATCTAATTTGAATTTAAAGTAGGTACTATTTAGTTTGCGTAACTTCACTTAACCTGGCTGAATACAGCAGCAACCTTCTTGGTCCCCGAAATGTTTGGTGAAGAAAATATGGCCCGCGGGCTATGATAAGTTGGACAGCGCTGCTCTAAAATAATATGCATTTACTTAATGGAGTATTAGGAACATGAATGTGTTGCTAATTTATATAATAAAAAAGCTAATATGTATAAAATCTATCTTATTATCTAATTTTAATTATTTCTTTTAATAAATAATCTGAACTTAAAAAGCTTTTTCTTCTTATTGCTTAATATTTTTATGGTTAGCTTTACTTCATGCATACTTTAGGCTACTTCAGTGAAGCAAATTAAAGTATTGAGAAATAAAATAACTGTTCATAAAATTTTATAATTTACAAACTTCCGTGAATTTATTTAGTGAAAGTTCTCATACTTTGATACAAAATTGCATCATTTTCATTAGAAGAAACTTGCTTATTTTTCATTCATTCAGTTTTGAAGGTTTCTCTATTTTTACAAACAATAATTATCTCAATCTATTTTTACTAAATTTCTTTCAAAGATTGACCTTAGATGATTTTTCTTCCTTACATAGAAGTAAATGCCAAATTAGATCTGATTTTAAATGACAGCTTGCAATCTATAAACCATATATTTTTTAAGTTTAAATTTGCAATTCAATACCAAAAAATAGTATTGTAAAGAATAAATGTCATAAAATTTTTTGAAGAATAATTGTTTATGCAAGATTACATTGATGTTAAGATTATGTGAATAAAATTAAACTTTACCATCACCTTACTATACTTGATAACCAATGCTTTTAGTGGATCTGTGACCGTGTGCCAAGTTAGACTGTAGACTGACCTAGTCATTTTTCCAATCTAAAAATCTTTGCTCTTTAGACAGAGGAGAGAGAGAAAATTTTCACATCCTATCTTAGCTTACCAAATAAATAAAATATTACAGCATGTATCTAAGGTAACAATTACAGAGTAATAAATAGACTGAGGCATAGGTGGTCCATAGTTCATCTGCTCAGTTTGTATTCTGTGGATCAAATAACTTTAAGAATTATACATATATACTGATTTTAAAGTATTATCAATTTAATATCAAAATTTATATACTTTAGTAATTCATAATTTTTGACCTGAAATAAAACATAAACATGCATACATAAAAAAATGGAAGTTTATGATTATATATATATGTGTATATATATAACGTGTGTGTGTGTGTACACAGTAGACAAATATTTTCCTCCTTTATATCAAGATTTCCAGTATAATTACTAGCAATTTCTGAAGGGTTTTTTGTTTGCCAAATATTTTGTTTTTAAAAATTTTAGTAAATAAATATATATAAAATAAATTTTGATTTGAATAAACACTAATTTTTTTTATTTGACCTTTGTATAGATAAGAGTAAATTTGAAAAGATTCACAAAGAAAGGTTGGGAACCCTTACTTTAGATTAATGATGATTTTTTATATTTTGATTTAAATATATATTTTTTTTAAATTTGTTTTGTAGTTTAACTTTAATCTTTTTCCTACTGAAAATCATGCTTTATTATTAATTAAAATGTGTGGCATACTTATAACAAAGTGATTAAAAATTCATCACTAGATTTATACAAAATCTTTTTCTATTCTAAATTTCTGAATAGAATATTTTAACTAATAAAGTGAAATCTAAAGATAGTCTTTAGATTTCTTGATAGTTTTTCTAAATACAGGAACTAGAAAATAAATGATCATTCAGCTCCTGTTTAAGAAAGCTGCATTCTTCATTCTTTAATCTCTTAACTCTTCCTGTATTTACCACAAATTTCCTTTTTTAAAAATGATTCATATTTTTCAAATAAGGCTAATGATTTATCCCTTAAAGATAGTTTTTATAATTAATTTTTTATTTAAATATTAACCAAATGTTAGTTGCAAAAAATTAAAATCCTAAAATTTTGAAAATATATATTTTATTTTTGTATTTAATATTAGCATTAAATCTTTTTAAATCTTAAAACAATCCACTTAGTCAAACATCCTTACCACACCGATACGTCCTGCTTCAGGATAATTTTCTTCCAGTAATTCTAAAATTATTTAAATTTAAGTTTATCAAGAGATAGCGCCTAACACCTAAATCTAATGCCAAATTGTCTATTAAATTATTAGTATTATAGCCGTTTCTAGCTTGATAATATTCAGCTTTGGGGGATATTATCAGAGCTTTAATCCACTTAGTCAAATAGCTCCCTAGAAATGGCTAATGAATGGAATTGGAGACTGTCCTGATAGGTTGTAATGCATGCATGCGGACTGCCAAATCCCGAGAGTGCCGATACTGGTCAATGTCGAATGCCTCTTTTGTCACATCACTAGTAAACCTCAAAGGACGCAACAGCATTGTTTAATAACAAAAACAAAGACACTGAGTTCAGTGTTACATGCATTTTTTATCACAAGCACTTTCAACGAACTTAGTCATCGTCCTCAGGCGAATACAGATATTTACCAAAAAATTTTAAACAAAAATAATCGAATGCAGAATAGAACGCATAAGATAAGTTGAAACTATGTTAAAGCCATTAAAGCCATATAAAACTGTTTTTATATGGGAATCTCTCCTCACTACCACCTTGGACACTTGCAACACCCCTACGCTTGAGCTGCCTAGTGTATGGGTCATGTTGTATAAGTGTTTAAGCGAGTATTATCAGTCTCTAGTATGCATGTAGCGTGAGCATGGCTCTGCGCATGCGCCAGCTCGCACTTCACGGAGCTATCTGCTCGTTCGGTTTTCGAATTATGTTTATATATATATATATACTTCGTGTTCTTAACGGCTTTAACATAGTTTCAACTTATCTTACGCGTTCTATTCTTCATTCGATTATTTTTGTTTAAAAGTTTTTGGTAAATATTTGTATTCGCCTGAGGACAACAACTATAAGTTCGTTGAAAGTGCTTGCGATTAAAAAACGCATGTAACGCTGAACTCAGTGTCTTTGTTTTTGTTATTATATATTAATTTGGCGTGTTAGTCATCCTATTGATTACTAACAGCATTGTTGTAAATTTTAAACGTTTCTCACCATAGCTGTAAAAATCTAAATATGTTAAACTTAATAGCTTGTCTGTCTTGTTAGTTTTCTAACTACAGTAGAGCATAATTATCTGAATTAATTGGAGTCTGGGTTTGTTTGGAAAATTGATTTTTTGGATAACTGATTACGTACAAAAAAATATATTAACCTATCCCATGTTGAAATTTATTCAAATCCTAGCAATTCATCCTTAAGTACCCTCTCATGGTTGTGCCAGTGCTGCCAGCTAAAACACCCACAAAAATAATATTGGAGTAGCCCAAGACATAGCCAAAGATTGCAATGCCACAGCACTAGAAAGCTTTTGGTTAATTGATGTTTCGGTTGATCAATATTCGGATAATCGATGCTCTACTGTAATTCATTTTAGGACCAGGTGTCCATGAAAATTTCCAAAATTTACAACTTTTCGGTCACTCTCATTGAACTGGAAAAATTTGCCTTTATTACATCTAATATTATGAAGAAATCAGTCCCCACTGTACTCGGCTAGAGATTGGTTCAGTTAAGCTTTTAAAAATTTATAAAAATTATATTTAGAAACAACACGTGATTGTATGATACACGAGATTATTATAAGATGCGCACGTCGTATCTCCACTAATATATAAATTATAAAAAATTATATTTTGAAACGGCACGTGATTGCCTTCCTTATTTGAACTTCTGGAAACAGCACATTCTTATTTAAAAGCATTTTGATTTAAGAATCCAGTACAGTAAATTTGGCCTGAAGAAGAGCCCAGGAGGGGCATCGAAAGCGTTTGCCAATCTTTGTTTGGAGTTTTCATGCTGGATATTGGTTAGAGTATACATATTTTGTTTTATATGATCTGGTGTGGGAGAAATCTTTGGTTAAGCTTTTGTTTAAGTAAAATTCCAGCTCTTTTGGCAGGGTTTTATTTATGACCCTAATTCCCTAATCTTTTAATTATTTAACTACTACTAAAGTAGAAATAAGTCGAAACCGGTTACGTTGTACTTGAATATATTTGTAGTCTCAGGAAAGAAGTGGAAAGACAATTTTTATGACAACGGATACATAAATCCATAAATTTAAGGAAAAATAAATTCTAGAACTTTTTTTTTACCTTGTGCATCTTATTCATTAAATTAAGTTGTAAATAATGTTAAAAATTAATGGCAGCATCAACAGTTAAATTTTTTAATATTGTACAAGAATTGTACACACTTTTTTTCTGCATCGCCTTATAGATGGGACATACTAAACTGCAATATCACTAGTTTAACATTGAAATCTGTAAGTAATAAATACAAGATGGGAGAGCAGAATAAATGTATCAAATATTTTAATTGATTTTTTTTTAACTCCTGTCAACTATACAGAATTATCATAACTCCTATCGGTTGGGATAAGTTTTTTACTTGTAAGTTATAAATCTACTTACAATTCATATAATGGGGCGAGGGTGGCCAAATATCTGGCAGGCAGCTAACAGCCCAGAACCGGTGCTGGATAGAATCATTGGAAGCGTTATACAATATTTTGGTGCACAGCATCTACCAGCTAAACCGCAAGAGGTTGGTGCTCTGTAAAGCGCATGCACGAATGCGTATAATCTGGCTGCTTTACACCATTCAGATATTTTCACCGTGGAAGCTGTCCCCTATTCAGTGATACCGTGCTTCCATTCTGCCACTGATATTTGAATATACAATAGCAATCTTATCGTTTTTTTTTTCTGCACATAGTATAGAAATCTGTCGTAGGATACATAATGCAGTTATAATAAAATATTAATTTTAATTAATTCAAAGTACATCAAAATATGAAAATAATCACACTGTGTCTTTGTATCTTAGAAAATATAAGGGAAGCGACGCTTCTACTGCTTTCCAAGGACAGCACGCCACTGATATACAATAATAAACATTGGCTCCATCCAATCTCAGAGAGAGAGACTAAAATGAGATTTTTTGAAAGCATTTAACATGCTTTGCAGCATATCCTCAAATCTTGCAACTCAAATTTCATATACTTGAAAGTAAGATAAAGACAAAGTTTGTACTGTACATACTTCTGACAATTGATTTGTATTTAGGGATGGTCCCATCTCACCATCCTCTGTCTTAACCTGATAAACAGAAGAATAAGATATATATATATATATATCGTATTATATATTACGAGATTCTTAGTCTTCTAATTNGACACTTTCAAATCGGTCGGAGGACTCCCCGAATTATGACTAATTTCTCCTTTTATTTCCAAACTTCGTCCAATCATCGTATAGTAACTCTTTCGTGAGAACGGATGAGAGGGGGATGAATGAGGGGTAACCATTTCCCATCGGAGCGAGATTTTTAACCAGATATGGGAAAAACAGCGGATGTTCTCCTCGATGAAAGGAAATAACATTTGTCATCTAGTTTTTCCCACGTCTAAAACAATATTTTTCTCACCAAAACGAAGTATTATTTGGTGACATTATTTAAGCATATTTAATAAAAGTTATTAAATGAGGCCTAGGGCCTTCCGGATCTCACATTTACTTTTTTTCAGAGTTTCTTTATACAAGAATTTCTTTTTGTGATTAATTAATATTTTTTTAAACTACATTGTATCATATTTTAGATTCAAAGCTCATTTTTCAAAGCTCAATCGCAAATATAATTACTGTATTTCTCTTAATTATTTTTGGGATACATGGTATAAAACAGTATGTAATTAAATACATAAAAACGGACTAGCATATATTGTCATGTTGTTATTATCACAATTGCATAACCTTTTACATGCCGTGCTCTCTTCCAATACTAAAGAAATTATGTCTTCTCAGTATTGAAAGCATGTAATTCTTCTTATAGCTGTAAATATGCATGATGGTATTCACTGATATCTTGGTTACTATTTAATATTTCATTTTAAAATTTTTACTGTCTGAATATGACAGAATTTTCTATATATATAAATTGTTTGGTTTTTTTGATGTAAATATTAAAGTTATTATGGATATGACATTTTATAATAATGTGTTTAAGTATAATTAGATTTATAAGCTTGTTAATGTGTTTGTTTAATTAATAAACTTGTTACAAAGTCAATCTAGAAATTTTAAACCATAAGAAACAAATAAATTAAAAATGTAAGCTAAAGAAATAAGAAGGCACGTGCTTTATGTTGTGACGTAATATACCGCATTTCCTGTGTTACGTTACTTTCGGTAGTTTTTTTTATATATCTTTATTTTATCTGTGTTTACACACAGATTATTATGATACAGATATATTATGTATTTTTTCTGGGATCGCGTAATTTCATTGCGTAATTGTCCGTCATTTTTATCAGCAACAATTTTATACAATTGTGAAATCTGCGAATCTGACGCATTTGTCGGGGAAAAAATGTAAACAACTCCGATAGAAAAAACACGCTCCTAGTGAAAATTAGATGGGAGGTCACCTTTTGTGTTAACAACTAGATGGGAAAATTGACGCATAGGTGTCAAGAATGCACCGTTATTATCAACATTTGGCGTTCGTGTGACTTCTTTCTTACGGCAATCGAATAAAAGCTTGAGCTCCCGGAAGATCAGGGCGATCCGTAAGAAGTTATACTTGTCAATGTGTGCATCTCGTCTCCCGGACCTCCATACAACGGACTCGAACGGAGAAAAGGAAAAAATATCGGTAGAAGACAGACCACGGCTTCGAACTTCCATACTTATCGCTATACTACAGTTCCTACATCGGAATACGATTCCTACGAACCATTCGACGCATACCATTCGTCCCCTCGTAGAGGTATTTTTATTAGAGCATTGTGAACTAACTCTCTCTCTCCGAAAATAAGCTTAGCTGCTAAGAGCTGCCCCTTTGTGTATTTGTCTAATATTTAATCGCATTTAACCGACTTTGTTAACCGTAGATTTTAATAAATACTTTGTTATTTTGTTAAAACTTGTCTTTTGTCTATCAAAGGACGAATGTCGACTTGCTCACCTCCCTCTGCCACTCCATAAAAACCTATCGACAACGTGGGCGATCTTTGCAGACTGTTGCCGAGTAAGTTGTCAGCAGAGATTTAACCCTTAATCTACGGTATCTCGCACAACACATAAAAATTAATACATTTATAAAAAATGTTTTTATATTCTTAATTCTGAACGTCAATAATATTTTTGTAATTTTATATTACATGTAAAAATGTATAAATTTGCAATATTATATCTGTGTCAATAGTTTTAACGATAACAATATTGGTGATATTTTCTAATGATTCATGGCTGCACCAGCAATTTATTTAAAGCTATAAAATACAAATTAATTGTTTTAAACATCCATTTCTACGTTATAAAACTACAGTAACAAAACAAGATTGCATTATTATAAAACAATCAGCAGAAAAGTTTGATTTTATAATATTTCGAGGGATAAATTCGATTAAATTTTTGTATTTTATCTTTCAAGCACTGAATATATTGTAAAATTTAAAAGTGAAATTATACAAATCACTCTTCAAAAAATAATAGTTGTTAGACATTAAAGTAAACATTATTTTGTGTACAGTAAAACAATAACATTGACATTTGACTCAATATAACAAAGAATGAAGCTTTTGTTTCGGTTTCACAATACAACTTAAAGCTTGTTGGCATTTACATTGGGAATGGGTAAAAGTAGGACTAGTCAGTTCCTTTTTCAAGAGTAATTAACTATCCTTATCTTTAACTTCAAACTAACATATTCCATACAAACGTTGAACCAACTTAACCAGTGTTCATTATTAAATTAATTAAATTAATTTAATAATGAACATAGGTATAACAAATAACAAAAAATTTTATTAAATTAATTAAATTTAATTAATTTATAAGCGGAATTAATCCACCGTAACACAGATAATATCAGAAGCCAACTACATAATGCGATGTCCAAATTACATTATTATATTAATGTATAGGAAGTAAAGTATATATAAAATCAGGGATCTGTGAAGAGAGTGTTGAAATAAGTTAATAAAACATCCGCTTTTATAAAATATGAATATACTGTAATAATATGCATATTTGATAAGACTACATTTATTTTTCATTTACTGTATATTCTCTTCATATATTTTTCATTTACTATTATGAGTAAGATGCATTAAGGTAGTATAGGTAAAAGGTATTGTAATACAGTCGACCCCCGTATAAGATCATTGATTATTCCGTTTTATATGAATTCCATGTTGTACGAGTCACTTAAATTTTACAAATACGTGAGCCGTTCACAGCCCGGTACATGTATTTGTAAAATCTAAGTGACTCGTACAACATGGACTTCATATAAAACGGAATAATTAATGATCTTATAGGGGGATCGACTGTAATTATGATGATGTGATGCTAATGATAATTCGACTATTTATGCAATATTTAAAAGAAGAATTTCAAAGTAACGTAGTAGTATTATTTGCCGTGTCATGTCGTAAATGTAATGCACGTGGACTTCAACCTGTACCAAATACTGCAGAAAATGAAAATCTTATTAATAATATTTAGGCTTTCAGCTTAAGAAAACATGTTTATTTGTATTAATTCTCAATATAACGATTGTTACTTATACATGACAGTGCTGAACAGTCGACCCCACTATGACTGTTGATAATTTCGTTTTATATGAATTCCATGTTGTACGAGTCACTTAGATTTTACAAATACGTGAGCCGTTCACAGCCAGGCACACGTATTTGTAAAATTTAAGTGACTCGTACAACATGGAATTCATATAAAACGGAATTATAAACAGTGTTATAGGGGGTCAACTGTAATAATAAACTTTTTTTATAGAAGTAACTTAAAAGTATAATTACTGTAAAACTAATTGAATTTAAAATCTAATTTAATGATTATTTTTTTTTTTTATGCAGTTATTTTGAACTTATTTTCTATTGACCACATCTTTAATTGTATATTTAATTAACATCTCAATCCTGAAAATAAAAAACAATTTAAGTTTTATTTATTGACAATACAATATTTTTCATAGACCTTTTCAAATTAGCCTTTACAAGGCTAATTGGGTTACAATTTTTCAAATTGCAGATGTGTATTTTCACTATTGTTTATCTATTACTTCCATAATTTTGAAAATTGAGACAAGATGTGGAAAGCTTAGGGGCTAGAGGTTCTGATTTAACATCCAGTCTGGACTGGAAATAATGGTTTTTTTAATGCCTAAACTAACATTTTTAGGCTTTTCGTAGTATTTATTTTAAACTTTTATAGTATTGGAAACAGTTTTTTACTTTGGCTTTATATTTTTGTCAGTGAATAGTTAATGTATCAGTACAACAGCTTATTGCTCTTATAAATTAAAACAAGCTGGTTTACATGAGCATGCTCTTTTAAGCAAAACAGGACATGTTTCAAAAATGTGAAAACAAACAAGCAATTTTTTAAGGATTATCCTGAACTCTGATTCTACTGTATATTTTAGATGCAGTTTTGCATTTTTGTGGAAAATCTAACATATTTTTAGACCCATCTAAAAATTCTCTAATTTGTCTTGGAAGAGGGAGGACTTAATTTTTGCACCTGGTGAAAACTGGTAAGATCGGCTATGATCTAATAAACTTAATTTTTGTTATCGTCACTTTTTGCCTGAGTAATGCTGGGCTCATCTGATATATTTTATTTTGTAATAAAAACTATCATGATTAATGATTTCTTACTAATTTATTGTATGTTAATAGCATCTTTTAATTTTTTATAGGGATACAGCAGGTCAAGAGAGATTTCATACAATCACTACATCTTACTACAGAGGTGCAATGGGTATAATGCTAGTTTATGATATTACTAATCCAAAGAGCTTTGATAATATTGCTAAATGGTTACGGAATATAGATGAAGTAAGTTTAGTATATTTAAAATTTCATTTTTTTTATAAAATTTTATCTAAAAACAAATTTGTTCAAATGTCCTTATGGAAGTTTTGGTTTAATGAAATTATTTTGAACTTAAAGCAGTTATAATTTATTTAATAGAACTTAAATTTTGAGTCATAAAAATTTCCCCCACAATATACACAACAAATTATTTAAAACCTTGCCTTGCTATGCTGTTTTTTTTAATTTAAATGATGTTATAGTATTTGAACTATTAAATAGATTAAAAATATCATATATGGCTTTTTTTAACTGAATAGTTGCCATTTTTTTGTTTTTATTTAATTCTCAGAAAAAAAATTCAGAACTTCACAATCTTTGTTTTTATCATTTTAATTATTATGTTTATATACTTAAACTTAGATGCATACGGATTTTAATTTTAAGAAGTTAGTTTGTTCTATATGTATTTTAAGAAATTTTTAAAATTATTTGAGGAATTTTATCAGTTTGTACAGAAACTTTAACTGAAAATTTTGCAAATCTATATATATAAAATTGCTTGTCCTGACTGACTCATCATCGCCCAGAGCAAACCGCTGGACCTAAAGAGCAGAAATTTGGTACACAGTTAGGGTTCGTCATGAAAATGCACACTAAGAAGGGATGTAAAGTACTATATTTAGTTTGTTGCTCTACAACGAATTTTTCTTAGAGCCGGGACCTAACGGGTACTTTACGCGGGTTCGCGTTTATTAGTTGCCAGGCCTGGACTTTTAGCGTGCACCGAAATAAATTAAGGACAAAGTTAGTCACAAAAAAATCTGAATAATAAATGTTTAATCAAATCTAACAAATACTATGTACAAGTTTTATCAACAAACAACAAATTTATTAAATAAAAAATCAAATCACAATCAACCCGACAAACTTAAGTCTTATTCTAACTTAGAAACTATTCCCCTTGGAATTCCGACAAAACAAAATCCAATCTTAACTTAGATACAATATTTCTTATAACTATCAATCCTAACCGTCACCTCAATTAATACTCGGAACCCTTTCCTCTACTCAAGACTTTCCTCTTTTCCTATTGTCAAAATTGAACCTTCAATCTCCTACTAGGATTTCCTATTCGACACCTTGTTCACTGCTACCAGCAGACCAACGCTTTCGGTTCAGGAGCTCACCTCGTCTGTCTTCACTTGAGCTACTGTACTTATAGTCTGAGGTGNAACGGCTAGAAAGCCAATCAAAGTATCGCAGTAAAGTATCCCGTAAACAGTGGAGTTAAAACTCGAATATTAAATATTAATCCCAGGGCATTTTTTACACTTTGCGGTTGTCATAACTGAAATCTGCTGTCGGTAGACGCAGCTAATTCTTCTGTGGTAGCAAAAACATTTTTTGGTTTTATTCAGAAAATTTATTTGCTATTTTCAAGTTCCAGCAAACACTGGAAAGTAATCAAAGGCAAATTAAAGCTTACTTTGAAGCCTTTATCAGACACAAGGTGAGAAAGCAGAATCGAGGCAGTGAAGGCCGTATTATTGCAATTAGATGATGTTGTTGATTTTTTAAGCATCGAAAGCTTAAAAAATCAAACGGAACAATCAGACACACTCGGTGATTGTGATTCGGTTTTAAACGAAATGCTCAGTTTAGAATTTATCATATCATTACATGTGTGATATGAGATATTATCGCGTGTTAATATCATAAGCAAATTATGGCAATCTTTACAAGTCCATTTAAGCAATGATCTTGAACATTTATGTACATTTTGTGACTGGATCAAAGAATATCGACAAACTGGATTCGAAAAATGCTTGTCTGACGCTCGTCAATTTATTGAGAATAGCAGTTATGAACTGCCGAAAGGCTTTAAAAACAAAAGGATAGCCAAAAAGAAAAGGATGTTCGATGATGAAGGCAGCGATCAATCTATACAGTCTCCCAAAAGCAGGTATGAAAGAGATTTTTTTAACACCACGATTGATTCTATAATAAGCAATATGGATTCGGGATTTATGTCTTTAAATCAACATTTTGAAAGTTTTGGTTTTCTCAACGATCTAAGCGAGTTAAAAAATATTCCAAAAGAGCAAATATTAAAAAACTGCCAAGATTGACACTCAGTCCTGCGAGTGAGTGAGAGCAGTGACTTCCAACCTTACGAATTATATGAAGAATTAAAAACAATGATCCCAAATTTGTCCAATTTCATTAAAGATGTGAAACAGCTGCTCCAATACATAACATAAAATAACTTGAAAGAAATTTACCCAAATATTTACATTGCCGTTCGAATTTTGTTAACAATATCGGTAAGTACTGCTTACGCTGAAAGGAGCTTTTCAAAATTAAAACTAATAAAAGATTATTTAAGAAATACAATGGGTCAGTAAAGACTTTCAACTTTCGCAGCTTTATCTATTGAAGCATATATAGCATATAAGCTGAATTACGATACAATTATTAAGGAGCCGTCCACAAAAGCTGTGGAAGCGTCGCTTCCCTTGTATTTTCTAAAATATAAATACATATCGCGCGATAATTTTTATATTTTAAAGTACTTTGAATTAATTCAAATTGATATTTTATTATAACCACATTATGTATCTTATTAAAATTTCTATACTACGTGTGAGAAAAAACGATAAGATGGCTATTGTATATTCGAATATAAATTCGAATACGCATATTCCGATTGGGAAGCGCCGTGTTTTCGAACACGGGACAGTTTCCACGGCAAAAATATCCGAATGGTGTAAAGCAGCCAGATTATACGCATTGGCGCATGCCCTTTACAGAGCACCAACCTCGCTGTTTAGCCGATGGATGCTACATACCAAAATATCGTATAACGCTTCCAATGATTGTATCCAGGGCCGCCACGACTTCCCTATCATCAAATGTCACCGCACGCTACTGCAAAGGATTACTATAAGGATACTTAGGTGAAGGTAGGCAAAAGTCACTTGATTTTTTATCACTCGGCTCAAACAATTTGTTTTCGATTTGTTTTCATTAAATTCATTAAAAATTTCGTCGATGAATGGCATATTACAACCGTAAATCTGATGACGCACTTTATTTCGCATATACTCACAAAGATTTTTAAAAAATCCGTTGTTTAAATCTGACATGTCCAACCCGCGGGCCGCATGCGGCCTTCTCAATGTTTTTGTCCGACCCTTTTAAAAACAGTTTAAAGTAATTATCTTGTATAAATTTTTATTACAGTGAAATATCACATGTATGGTTAAATACATTAATATCACATATAACACCTTAGCGTGTACACTAAAAAACTAAACAGTTATTAAATATTTTTTAACAAAGCTTAAAATGTATGAATGAAAAGGACCAGAATGTTCCTTCTATCAATAATGATAGAAACTAAAATAAGATTATTCGAGCATTAATTCATTTGCATCTAATCTTATTGCCTAACCCAGACTTCCCAGAGCGTAAGTCTCGTATCGGATTCGAGTTCCGCCGGGCCAGCAACATCAGGAATTTTTCACGGAGACTGTTGTACAGTATGTATGACTATTTCACATTGTCATTTTCATCACTCCGCTGCCCCATTACTTTTTACATTAACATTAACATGTCTATGGAAACAATGATAAGAAACTCGTAAAGAATAGCGAAATTCGCCTTAAAAGACTCCAAAAATCTAAATACTGCCAGACTTCGTGTAACGGAAGCTCGGCGCGTTTTCATCTCGCCACGATATAGATTTATTCACTAATGAAATTAATTGATAAAAATTTTTATAAAATAGCTCAGATCGTGATTAAATTGATAAAAAAAATACAATAATAAATACACATGTTGATAAAATGTTGATAAATTAATATTTAATTTCGTTAATTAAGAATGCATTATTATATCGATGATAATAAATTAAAAAGAAAATAGAAAAAAATAATTTACTTTTTAATAAAACAATTAATAATTAAGATAATTATTAATATTAGATTTATGTGAATTAATAACGTAATTAAAATTATTTAAATTTTTAGACGAATTATATAAATACGCATTAATCAAAGAAGAAGAAGAATTATTTAATATTTTAAGGTGTGGCGCTTCAATCAACGTCCATATTGAAACAAGTGGGAAGAAGGGATGGCGAAAAAGTCCTATGATTTGCTCTTTAAATTATTATTAATCGGCGATTCTGGTGTCGGTAAAACGTGTATATTATTCAGGTTTTCGGACGATGCTTTTAATACAACGTTTATATCGACGATAGGTACGAGATTTGCATTAGTTAATTTCTTAATTTATCTTAATCGTCATTTAAGTACATAAATTAATTAAATTCCAATACATTTAACTGCTTTAACCCAAATTACATTGTGAATTGGCATCTTGTAAAGCTTTTTGTATAAATTTACTGAGGAAAAGATGCTTTTATTTATTTAGAATTTTAAAGAAAAAGCGGTAGAAGTTACTTTTAAGGTCACTGTCTGAAAGTAAAAGTAGTTCCTACCAAGAAAAATTAAATTTTCACGTTTATTACTACAATTATAAAATATAAACGATCGAGACAAAGTTATGAATTTTTTAAATTTAAGTGTTTATCATTTTTAAAAGGTTTTTTTTTTAAAGTTGATCAATGACATGTTTCAAATTAATTGATATTTATAAAATCAAACTGTCAAGGTCTATTCATAATAATTTTTACTTTTATTTTTTATATGAATGTCCCCTTTCTTTTATAATTGATATACAGACAACCTGATACATATTTCTAATCAAATATAGCAGGAATCTTATTGGGCTACTGTGAGGCCAATTGATTGATTAGCCTTATAGTAGCCCAATAAGATTCTGCCGTTACGGTAGGATTTATCTCTTTTTAGTTAGAAAAAAAAAAGGTTAACTAATAAAATGCTGTTTGTCATTTTATACATCTCGATTACAAAATGTCTTAGGCATTTTTTTAAGATAAATTTCAAATTTTGTATTTAATGTATGGAGAGGAAAAAAGTCTAAGATACTATGATTAGATCATTCCAGAGAACATAATTTAAGATTAGTAATTCTATAAATTTTATCTTTATTACTTTCGAATGTGGTTTTTTATTATTATATAAACACTTTTTTTTTGTTTTTGATGCAAATTATCATTTATGATTTATATTAAAGTTCAGATTTAATTTTTGTTTTGATTGTGAATTTAATACAAAGTTTTATATTAAAAATTGCAATTTATTAAAATTTTCAATGAATAGTTAAGTATAGAAATAATAAAATTTCAAAGACTATATACAATAAGTTATCCTATAAAATTGAATTTGCATTTTATAAACAAATT
Source organism: Centruroides sculpturatus (assembly GCF_000671375.1). Classification (NCBI taxonomy): domain Eukaryota; kingdom Metazoa; phylum Arthropoda; class Arachnida; order Scorpiones; family Buthidae; genus Centruroides; species Centruroides sculpturatus. Next base: position 252,091 of record NW_019385034.1, read on the forward strand.
TGTCTGTCTGTATTAAGATGCAATTTATGTTAAGCTTCAGTCATTATAATGGTATAATAGTATTAATGGAGACTTGTTTAATTAGCAAAAAATAAATATTAGCATAATATATTATGTATAATGCTTGCTTGAATATGATCTATATAAAATTGCTATAGATGTGTATTTCTAAAATATTTAGCTTATTCCTTTGTCTGAAATGTGTTAAAAAAATTTTAAATTTTAGATTTGATATCTTAATAAATTTTAGATACTGATAATATAGTTCTTGAATAGCAAGAAAAATACTAGAAATTTGATATTAATTCATTGGCATTTGGCCAAGATCTGGCCTTTAAAAATGCTGTAAAAACTTTAGATAAACTATGATTAAATATCATCCACAGTTTTTAGCTGTGATTGATATTTATGGAAGAGTTTTTTTTGTTTACAAAATTTATTGTGTACATGTAAAGTAATAGAAGTATAAGAGATCTGTTTATTGGATTTTAAAAATTAATCTGTCAAATATCTGACTAATTTTGACTTAGATATAATTTTATCATTTTAAAAATATTCTTTCTCTAAAATTTAGTTGCTGAAAAAACTTTTAAAATATTTTCCTATGGTGACAATTACAGATCACTGTTAACTGAGTTTTTTCCAAATAAGTGATTAATTTTCAGTTAAAGGTTCATGTTTCTGCTACTGCTCTTGAAATATCATTTTTCTTAGTTATTACAAGATATTATATGGCTGAAATGACTAATTATGTAATAAGAAAAATATTTGAAGAATTTTAAGTTGTATAGATTACTGATTAATTTTAACAAGTGCTGAAATTTTTTCTATGAAGTTTTGATAGACAGTGATTAAAGCATCTATAAGACTGATTTTAAATTTTATATAACAAAGTTTTTTTTAAATTTAAAAACTTCCTCATTTTGTTTTACTTTTTTTAATTAATTAATAAATTAATAAAATAATACAGTGAATGAGTTTCTGCTTGTTATAGGCATACTTAACATTTTGCTGAGATTAAGTATTGAATCAATTTATAAAGATGATGATCTTTTTAAAGATACGAATTATATTTTTAAGGTTTTTAATTTTACTGAAAAACTAGTAATATTTTGAATTGACTTTTGTCTTACCCTACTATTAATTACATAATGCAAGTTGTATTATTTTAAAGATGATAAACTTTTTTTATGTTTTACTTAAAAATTTGTTTGTTTATTCATAGCAAGTTTTAATTAATGCTTTAAATCTGTTACTAATGAGGTAGAAATTTCTTAGTCAAATGTATATATTATTATTTTAACATTAATTATAGATTCTTAAAGATGATCTCTAAAAAGAAATATAACATTTTTACCCCTTTTTTTTTTTTTAACAAAAATATAATTTTACCAGTATTTTAAACTTTTTGATTTGTAACTTTGCTACATTTTAAAAGTTTGTCACAATTTAAGTTTAAATTAGGTTATAGATAGCTAGACTTTTTAATTGAATAATTTCAAGCTTATCTAATTTAATGTATAAAGTTAGATACAGACTGTGTATGAAGTAATGATTTAATATTCTAATAGGATTTTTAAAATTGTAATTAAGGAATGTCTTTACTGATTAAGTTTATTTTATATGTTTTTTTATAATGTTATTTTATAATGGTTGATATAAGAGTAATGCAAGGTTTGCATGCTCTAAAACAGGGCTGTCCAACTGGCGGGCCGTATACGGCCCGCCAAATAATTTTCACGGCCCGCGAGTACATTTTACTATGAATAAATTTATGTTACTAAATTATTATTATTAATAAAATTATTTTACTACCGTGTTTCCCCGAAAATAAGACAGTGTCTTATATTAATTTTTGCTCTGAAAAATGCGCTAGGTCTTATTTTCAGGGAATGTCTTATTTTTTCCAGGAAGAAGAATTCACATTTATTATTGAACAAAAAAAT
>NW_019385034.1:258662-275694 GCF_000671375.1 Centruroides sculpturatus
ATATATATATATATATATCTTATTCTTCTGTTTATCGGGTTTCAAGACGGATATATATATATATATACATTTGTGTGTGTGTGTGTATATATATATATATATATATACACAAATGTAGAATCTACATTTGTATGTATGCATGTCTGTCCATCCCCACACCCCCAATCTTGAGAAACATAAAGAGAATGCTTTATTGGTTAATTTTTTTCAAAATGTTAAAGAAAAAAATTTAAGTAATTTTATAAATTTTCTTTAATTAAAATTTTTAAAAAATATTTTTTTTTCCAGGTATTGACTTCAAAATCAAAACAATAGAATTAAAAGGAAAGAAAATAAAATTACAAATATGGTAAATTTTTTTATTTCTAATTTGTTTTCATGATTATAACTTGTATTGAAAATAGGTTTTGGATGACAAAAATTTTTAAGCATGTCTTTTCCTAAACTAGAATAAACTCAAGTTTTGAGTAAATTGATTTCCCCATAATATATTTTTCTCATATTCTTTATAATATAAACAGTTAGCAGGAAAAAAATTTGTTAGTGATTGTAAAATAATTTTTATTAACTAACCTATTTATATAAAAAACCAACTTTTATGTAATTCTTGTTACTGAGAATTTGTACTTTAGTCAACACACAAAAATGCCATTCAGCTGTTTGTTGTCTAATTGGTTATATTTGTTAAATATCAAAACTTTTTTAATGAAATGATTATACTGTACTTAAGTTATATTGACAAATAATTTTTATACTTTTCAAATACAAAAGAAAAATCAGTTGTTTTTAAAATTATTTAAACAGTTAAATTGTTGGGAATAAGCTGCATATAAACTACATTATGTCAATTGGAAAGTAATCACTTCATTTATAATTCTCTTGATTTACATTGTACTTCTAATATTAAAATAGAAATATGACCAAGCTGACTAAACTTTTATACATGACAACCAATCAGATTAATATTCTCTTGGATCAAAGATCCACATTTTCTAGAAATCTTATTTATGTAAATATTTATTCTTCAAACAATTGATAGTAGAAAGTTAAAATTGATTTTTTTTAAATAATTACTACTGTACTAAAAATTTTGAAGTTAGCCATTGCTAGTTTCAAAATTTTTACTTGAAAATTCAAAAACAAATGAAGTAGCAAAACCTTAACAGATACATTTTTTTTTTTTTTTTTTTAATAAAACAAATATTAGTAAATTTCTTTGAAATTAATTAAATAAATGTACATTTTAAAAGCAAAACCTTTAAATAAACTAAAATTTAAAAAGTTTATGGTTTTTAAGTGATACATATTTTATTTTTCATTTTTAATTGCTCTTGTATTTTTCAGACTTTTTCAATTCTTAACGTGGTTATTTACTTCATTTTTTTTAAGTTTTTGATAAAGCTGTACTATAAAGTACAGCTTTATCAAAAACTAAGTGCCAATTATTAGTGTAGATATACAATCTATACTAATTAGTGTAGATTACATAGATCATTATAAATTAGTGTAGATATACAATCTACACTAAATTATAATGAATAATTGGCACTTAGCCTGTTACCACTTTACCCTGATATGGTGTGTGTATAATGTAAGTATGTATACTTACACACGTGCACATGCATTTATATATATAAATCAGGTTTAGATTATATATATATAAAATCTAATATATATATTTTATATATAAAATCTAAACCTGATTTATTAGATTAAAGCCAATTGATTGCCAGATTATATTGGGCTATATTAATGCTGCTATTAATAATTAAATGTTAAGTAATTTGACCTAAAGGTAAGGGATAATTTTTATGAATTTTTCTATATATTATTTACTTTGAATAAGTTTACAGCCTAAAACGGAGTAGTACAAGATTGAAAATATCTTCAACGTTACATATATGAATAGAATTTGTTTATATACAGGGTGTTCACAAAGTCTGGATACATAAGGATTAACACATAATTTTAAAACAAAATAATTTTATTTGATTCTAATATTAATAAATAACATTTTCAATACATAATTTGATGAGCCATAATTTGTGGACACCATTACCAGTCAGTCTGCTGAAATCGGCGGCAATACAGACCTATTTAAGAGTTCACTTGAATTTTGCAAGGCATATCAAATTATGTATTGAAAATGTTATTTATTAATATTAGAATCAAATAAAATTTTGTTTTAAAAGTATGTGTTAATCCTTATGTATGCAGACTTTGTGGACACCCTGTATAATAAAAGGTAGTTTTTGTCTGTCTTCATTGTTTCTCTCCAATAAATTTGAGCAGAATTTTCATATGATCATTAAAATTAAAATAGAAGAGTTATTTTAAACTGAAATTTCTATTTATTATCTATAAATCCAAACAAAAACATTTTGAGATGTAAAAGTTTTCAGGTAAAAAATTATGACAATTTAGATGAGTCAGTTTTTTTCTTAGGAGTTTTTCTTAAAGATAAGCTTGGTGTTTCAAAGTGGTACCCATAAGATTTTATTGTTTTCCTACATTTTTCTTTAAAGCGCCAAACTCTATCATAAAAGCTTGAAAAAAACATTTGTTACCTAAATTGTCATAACTTTTACTTGGTGCAATTTTTTTACATATCAAATTTTTTTTATGATTTGTTATTACATCAGATAATGTCTGGTTCAGTTGGTAGTTGGACTGGATGCTTTGAATACACCATTTAATAAAATTGTTATGAAAAATGTTAATTTCAGAAATTTGAGTTTTTGTTGTTCTGGATAATATTTTGAATAATTTGTTTTGATACAGTTTTATCCTTATAAGCATAAAATTAAGCCTTTAAAAATGAAAAAGCTGTGGTGTAACCCCCTGAACTTTGACCTATTGACCTGGAAGTTTTGCCAGCACCTCACTTATGAGAGTCTTAAGTTTAAAATTTGAGTGTTTAGACCCAGTAGTTTTTCTCTAGGAGCATCTGAAGTAGTGGAGGAAGAAAAAGAAAATACAGCTTTTTTTTCAGTGAATTTTGCACTTTTCTATTGCTTATATTTTGGCAACCTTTTTATACTCTGAAATTCTGCACTCTACCTAAGAAACAATTATCTTTTTGAATGAGGTGTTCAGAATTACTTCAGTCACTTAAGGGGTGGGAAAACCAACCTCAAAAATTGTCAACTTGACTTGTGTGTGTGTGTAGTCAAACTTTTTTATTGTGTGTGGGGTCAGTGCTTTGCTTTGACTCTGATAGCTGAAACTAATACAGTTGACCGCCCCTATAACACTGTTGATAATTCTGTTTTATATGAATTCCATGTTGTACGAGTCACTTAGATTTTACAAATACGTGAGCCGTTCACAGCCAGGCACACGTATTTGTAAAATTTAAGTGACTCGTACAACATGGAATTCATATAAAACGGAATTATAAACAGTGTTATAGGGGGTCAACTGTAATAATAAACTTTTTTTATAGAAGTAACTTAAAAGTATAATTACTGTAAAACTAATTGAATTTAAAATCTAATTTAATGATTATTTTTTTTTTTTATGCAGTTATTTTGAACTTATTTTCTATTGACCACATCTTTAATTGTATATTTAATTAACATCTCAATCCTGAAAATAAAAAACAATTTAAGTTTTATTTATTGACAATACAATATTTTTCATAGACCTTTTCAAATTAGCCTTTACAAGGCTAATTGGGTTACAATTTTTCAAATTGCAGATGTGTATTTTCACTATTGTTTATCTATTACTTCCATAATTTTGAAAATTGAGACAAGATGTGGAAAGCTTAGGGGCTAGAGGTTCTGATTTAACATCCAGTCTGGACTGGAAATAATGGTTTTTTTAATGCCTAAACTAACATTTTTAGGCTTTTCGTAGTATTTATTTTAAACTTTTATAGTATTGGAAACAGTTTTTTACTTTGGCTTTATATTTTTGTCAGTGAATAGTTAATGTATCAGTACAACAGCTTATTGCTCTTATAAATTAAAACAAGCTGGTTTACATGAGCATGCTCTTTTAAGCAAAACAGGACATGTTTCAAAAATGTGAAAACAAACAAGCAATTTTTTAAGGATTATCCTGAACTCTGATTCTACTGTATATTTTAGATGCAGTTTTGCATTTTTGTGGAAAATCTAACATATTTTTAGACCCATCTAAAAATTCTCTAATTTGTCTTGGAAGAGGGAGGACTTAATTTTTGCACCTGGTGAAAACTGGTAAGATCGGCTATGATCTAATAAACTTAATTTTTGTTATCGTCACTTTTTGCCTGAGTAATGCTGGGCTCATCTGATATATTTTATTTTGTAATAAAAACTATCATGATTAATGATTTCTTACTAATTTATTGTATGTTAATAGCATCTTTTAATTTTTTATAGGGATACAGCAGGTCAAGAGAGATTTCATACAATCACTACATCTTACTACAGAGGTGCAATGGGTATAATGCTAGTTTATGATATTACTAATCCAAAGAGCTTTGATAATATTGCTAAATGGTTACGGAATATAGATGAAGTAAGTTTAGTATATTTAAAATTTCATTTTTTTTATAAAATTTTATCTAAAAACAAATTTGTTCAAATGTCCTTATGGAAGTTTTGGTTTAATGAAATTATTTTGAACTTAAAGCAGTTATAATTTATTTAATAGAACTTAAATTTTGAGTCATAAAAATTTCCCCCACAATATACACAACAAATTATTTAAAACCTTGCCTTGCTATGCTGTTTTTTTTAATTTAAATGATGTTATAGTATTTGAACTATTAAATAGATTAAAAATATCATATATGGCTTTTTTTAACTGAATAGTTGCCATTTTTTTGTTTTTATTTAATTCTCAGAAAAAAAATTCAGAACTTCACAATCTTTGTTTTTATCATTTTAATTATTATGTTTATATACTTAAACTTAGATGCATACGGATTTTAATTTTAAGAAGTTAGTTTGTTCTATATGTATTTTAAGAAATTTTTAAAATTATTTGAGGAATTTTATCAGTTTGTACAGAAACTTTAACTGAAAATTTTGCAAATCTATATATATAAAATTGCTTGTCCTGACTGACTCATCATCGCCCAGAGCAAACCGCTGGACCTAAAGAGCAGAAATTTGGTACACAGTTAGGGTTCGTCATGAAAATGCACACTAAGAAGGGATGTAAAGTACTATATTTAGTTTGTTGCTCTACAACGAATTTTTCTTAGAGCCGGGACCTAACGGGTACTTTACGCGGGTTCGCGTTTGTTAGTTGCCAGGCCTGGACTTTTAGCGTGCACCGAAATAAATTAAGGACAAAGTTAGTCACAAAAAAATCTCAATAATAAATGTTTAATCAAGTTTAACCAATACTATGTACAAGATTTATAAACAAACAACAAATTTATTAATCAAAAATCAAATCACAAATCAACCCGACAAACTTAAGTCTTATTCTAACTTAGAACTATTCCCCTTGGAATTCCGACAAAACAAAATCCAATTCTTAACTTAGATACAAATTCTCTTATAACTATCAATCCTAACCGTCACCTCAATTAATACTCGGAACCCTTTCCTCTACTCAAGACTTTCCTCTTTTCCTATTGTCAAAATCGAACCTTCAATCTCCTACTAGGATTTCCTATTCGACACCTTGTTCACTGCTACCAGCAGACCAACGCTTTCGGTTCAGGAGCTCACCTCGTCTGTCTTCACTTGAGCTACTGTACTTATAGTCTGAGGTGACGTCACAGTTCTAATTGAGACACTCCCCTCATTTACATATCTACACGTAACATTCTTGTTTTATCTTCTTTATCTGGTAGCTTATTTCTCGACAATACTTTGTTAACCTTTTACAACATTTCTTTAACAATTATCGGGATGTTTAGTTGAAGGTTACACAAGTTCCTAAAAAGTCTATTGGGGTTCCCCCCTTCAATGCGGACTTACAATTCTGCCGCTCGGGCGAGCACGTGAGTGCGATTGCTAGCTATGGCGCTGTCATTTCGTCGTCGGTGAGTTGGTTAATCTCTTATCTTTTTGTTTTGAACATTCTGGGGTGATGGATGAGGAAACCTTTGTCCTAACTAAACATAAGCCCAAACAAAAATATAATAAAAGCAAAATAAAAGTAAAATAAAAATAAAGCTCTGACTTGGTTCCTTACAGGGATTTTTCGAAATTCCCAAGTGGAGGGAGAGCATTAAGGCTTAACCGGAAGAACAGCTTCTACTGTACTATTTTAGATGCGATTTTTTTTGTTTTTATCTGCGTTTTAGTGGGATATGCCATGGCAATGCACACTAAGAAGGAATTTTTAGAAATTCTCCCGTGGGGAGGTGAGGGAGAGCATTAAGGCTTAACCGGAAAAACGGCTTCTATTCTACTATTTTAGATGTGATTTTTTTGTCTTCAACTACATTTAGTCTTCATTGAGTACTTAGGTGTATTAAATTGATAACATTTCAGACATTGTTATAAATATTTTTATCTATTTCAATTTTAAAAGTGTTTGAACCGTTTTAAATTCAAATTTGTTATTGCATATTGGTTCGATTATAGAACGATTGTAAATGCTCCAGAAAATTGATCAAATTGAAAATGGTTTGTTTGATTCTCGGCAATTCTCTTCAGCGGTAGGTGTTATATAGACCTAACAATTACTATGATTATTGAAATATTGAATGTAAATGGGATTTGCTTGCAAAACCTCTGCGGACGAAGTTGCGGGTAACAGCTAGTATACTATATACATGCATGAATAACTTTAAGAAAACAAATATTTTAATAGCATCTAATTTATTGAGTCATTTTTAAAAGATTTATTATCTACTGATAAGAAGTAAAACTATATATATGTATAATGTAGATATGTTTATATTTTATTTAGCATATAATAATATTCTACAGCACTGTTAGTAATGTTTTAAGTATCAGATTATTCAGTGAGAAAGTAAATATTGATTTTTATTCACATACTGTTTTGTAAGCTGTGACTAATGTGAAATCATCTAATTTGCCACTGAAAAAATATCATTAATATAATTAAGATGAGCCTTTTTCTAATTGTCTTTTTGAATTTCTTGATCTGAAATAATAATGCATATTTTAAAAATTACAAAAATTGATGTTAAATATTTAGGTATTGTTTAACATTGTCATTTAAGGATTAACTGATTAACTCAATGAAGAAAAATGTTTTTACTTTCTGGAATCTGTTTGACCTAAATTCATGTAGTATAATTTTATCATATGAACCAACTTGACCTAAATTTAATAAAAAAAATTTTCATGTAACAAAGTTAAAAATTATTCCATCAATACTTAGAGTACTTTACACTTGATTTTAAATACATTTTCTTCTAACTTTAGCATGCAAATGAAGATGTTGAGAAAATGCTATTAGGTAACAAATGTGACAGAGATAATGAAAGAATGATTCGAAAGGAAAGAGGAGAAACTGTAAGTTCTTAATAGTATATTATATTGATTTGATATTTTATATTTATAAAATCATATCAAATATAAATTTTTTTATATTACATATTTGTGTGTTAAATTTCAGATAGCAAGAGAACATGGCATAAGATTTCTAGAAACAAGTGCAAAAGCAAATATAAATATTGAACAAGCTTTTACAGAATTAGCAGAAGCTATATTAAATAAAGTAAGTTTCCATATATTCAGTTTGAATACATGTTGTTATTTAACATTTACATATATTTTAAAATATAATCATAATCAATAAGTGAAAAAATTATTTTTCCAGAAATTTATTGAGTGTATATTTTAATGTATTTTCTTTATACTCTGATTTTTTCTGATTTTGTTCATTTGCAAACAGGCATCTAATGCAGAAATGGGACTTCCGTAATTTCCATCTTGCATATAGTATTCGTCTTAGCCAGAAAAATTTATTTCTGAATTATCTAGTCACTGTCTTGATCAGGAATATAGTCTTGATCACTATTCTTATCTTTAGTTTTTAGGGGTTTTCCTGAAACAAGTTGTTCAATGATTGCATCTACACAATCCTCATTTTCATTGCAACATGGAAGGTTATCATCAATGTATAAAAATTCTTCATGAACTATAAAATTAAATTTTTGTAGTTTGTAAGCAGTTGCCAGATATAACTGATTTTTAAAGATAAGGAATTTCCTGTTCTGTAGTTTTAAAACTACAATGAGAAAAGCAGTTTTGAATTCTGCTATAGCTTCTTTCTTAACTACCAGTGGCAAATTGTATTGCTTGTAAAATAGTAATCTTGTTTACAAATTCAGATATAATTCCTTCCAAGATATTTTTCTTCAATTGCTTCAATAATGTATTGTACTAATCTTCTGCAATACAATGTTTTTAATTTTTTTTGGTTAATGTTACCCTAGGTATCGAACATAGTGTCAGTCGCCAACTCGGTTGGTGCTTCCGGTCGCCATCTTATTTGCGAACTCGGCGGTGGCGGCTCCGCTGCCCTTCCAAAAGTGAAACAAATCAAATTACGAAATAATAATATTATTTCATAATTTTTTCTTATTACTAAAACAAATATATATAAAGTAAAAATAATGCGTAATTTTTTTTTTTTTTACTTATGTTCACATGCTTCTCTCTCTCTCTGTTTTTTTCCTACTTTTTGCGTGATGTCTCGTTTTTCCTTTTTTCCCCTTTTTGTTCCGCCGTGTTTTCTTTCTTCTTACTTTTATTAATGGGAGCGGTGGGCACGGTCTTGGGCTCTTCCCATAATGGTAATCTTCCGGATCCGGGATAAATGTTACTCTTAAATGTTGCGCAAAAATGTAGAAATGTTCGCCTGGTTTTTTCGAGGGCCAATCCTGGTATTTTTTATACACGAAACTGTACATGTACGAATCTGATAGGTCTTCCGTGTAACGTTTCGGTAGGTTTTTCTCGTTTTTCAAGTATCCCCCACAATCTCTGTTTTGGGTGTGAACCCCTGTTTGCGGGTTCACAAAACTCTCTGAATGATTAACCATCTTGCGGGCGATTTCTATGCCTTCCAGGTCGTCTGTTGTTGTATCCCTTCCATTCATCCGTCAAAACAGCATTTTTGACATCTCGTTGCACAGGATTTCCTATCGTTGTGATAAACGACTTTGTACAAGGTTTCAGACATTTTGAGCACACTTGTCGGCAACGTGCCGTAATCCTAGATTTGCCGCAAATTTTCGAACCCTTCGTCGATTCCAGGATCCAGACCCAATTTGGAATAGTCACTTTCGAGTAGATGGAAAAAGTCCCGGGAGGTAGTATGTCCCTGCCAGAACTTTCTCCGGAGGTAACATCCAAATCACTTATTCGGAAGAAAAATAATGAGGGGAAAAAACAAAAAAACGCATTCGATTTAAACGAAATAACACCAAATTTTCGTAACAAACCGACCATGAAGTTCTTCGTCGTCGTTGTCACACAAAAATATTTCACACGCGCACACGCCCATCGTCCGTTTAGCAGAATTAATTTGCATATCCTGCCGTGTTAAAATTCAGCGCCCTCTATCGCAAGCGTCACTTGGTACCCCGATACGAGATTACCGGAAATGCCGCCATCTCGATACCTAGGGTAATATTAACCTTTTTTTTTTATTCCCATATGTATTGGTTGTATGAAAGATGTGGTATTAGCCAGAAGAAACTCCAGATGGATGTCTTTTAAACACTCAACATGAAGACGAGCATCAGAATTATTGACTTTTTTCTGCAGTTCTGTGTCTTAACTTATAAGCCACTTCAGAAAAATGTTGGGAGAAAAATCATCCTTGCATTCTTGCTGACATAGTCAACTACTACACAGTCCATTTTTAAGACCTGTAAAGCACCGGGACTTAGCATCCTTTCCAATGATTATCAACTTCCATTTATGACTTCTGGACATATTAGACCAGCACAATATGGTAATATGATCCATTGCTTTTCTTTGAAGCTGACAGTATTTAATGTTTAAAACTCAGGAAACCATGGTAAAACATTCCTGTTTCATCTGCATTGTAGATTTGATCAGGACTAAATTTCTGTAGCAATTCAGACAACTTAATTGATTTTCCCTGTTTGGCACTCTGTCAGCACCTTTATTCAACTTCATGCCCTCTTTTTTAATTTTACTTCATGTTGGGTTTTCCATTGCTATAACCACCCATCTGTAACTCTGAAATTTTGTGACCTATCTTTTGAAGCTAACTCTTCCACTGTTTTCAACATCAGCCCATTAAAACATACTATATTCTGTATGCTGTACTGATAGTGGCAGGACATCCGAGATAAGTTAAATTTACTTCATTTTATCACTTTTGTTTCCATCTTTTCAATATACCATATGTCCCAAATAGATGGAAGTCCCAATTAACTGGAATATACTATAAACTTTTTCTTAGTTTAAAACCTTGTAAAACATTTAAGTCAGACCATTTTTTAATTAGTTTTACATTTTTGTTCTTAGCAAATGGCTGGAAAGGAACAGTCTGAATTTCCAGATAAAGTCCGTGTATCTCCTCCAGATGGAAAGTCTGGAGTTAAATGTTGTTAAGAGTAAGTAGAATTGGATCTAAATATAAAAAAAAAATAAGTTAATAAATGTGTGTTTTTTTTTTTTTTTTTTTTTTTTAGTGTAGCTCTTAGACCTCAAGATTCATTGCCAATTAATGTGAATGGAATGCAGTTTTTAAATAGTGATTTGTTAATATACTCTTAAACTATGATACTGCAGTTGTACAGTTGTCATGCAGATTATCAATGGAATCCATTAAAAGTTGTGCCTGACAATGGAGAAGTGCTCATAAATTGTAACATTGGTATATAATTTGTGGAGTCAAAAGAAATCCTCCCTAAAAAAATTTTAAATGAATCAAGACATACGAACAGAAAGGTAATTCTTAGTTAAGAAACTTAATTTTCAACTGAATACACTCGACCAATTTTTTCCCTCTTCTCTAAAAGTACAGAAATGTTTATTTTCTAGTATCGTCCTTCAAAGCATTTTAGCTAATTAATGAATGAGAAAAACATGCAATTTGTATTATTGTATATTTTTAATGACTGTTTGCATTGCCTTATTCTTTTATCTACTAAGAAATTTTTCAAGTGTTATGAAAGGAAAATATCACATGATCGTGACTATTTGTTTTCGAATTTTCAAATGTAATACTTGTAAAATGTCAGTTTGTTTACAATAAAACGACAGTTTTGTAATCCATCTAAAATTTTCGGAATGTTCTCGTGTTGAACGTCTAGTGCCTAACTATTAAAGTCCATGCAGTAAGGTTCAAGCTTATTGTTGCATCTGGTTTTTTCAAAATATTCTATCAAAAACTGTTTTTCTTACCCATTTCAAAATTTTTATAAGACATAAGATTTAAATGCCTTTTTGTTTCTATGCTAATTTGCTTTTATTGTAAACATTTTTATAAATGACAAGACAAAGGATTAAATTTGTTACTTAATTAAAGATGGTTTTTATCAATTTTTGAAAGGTTTTCTATAATTTTGTAATTTCAGAATGATAGAAAAACTTTTATACATGTTTGACGTGTACAGATTTAAAGTGTGTAATCAATGTTGAGTACTAGTAATGTTTTCTATGGCCAAAACTTTATCAAATTCTTCCGAAATTGTCATTTGTTCCGTTGCCATTAATTTTAAATTATCATTTCATTGTCTGTTTATCAGAAAAATTTTATCATATTTAAATGCTTTGTTTAAATTATTCTGCACCTGAAATTTAAAAATAAAAACAATGAGATTGTAAGGGGAGACTGTTTTTATTCTATTGTATACTAGTTTCTTAGGATTATACATTTTTTTTTTCCTAAAAAGAATGATTTTAAATATTTAATTTTCCAAATTAAATATCATATAATTTTAAAGTAACAAAATCTTATTTATTAAATATAGTTGTGAACTTTTAAATTTCTTTTGAATCCATTCATAACTTTGCATGCATTTAATAAGTAAATTTATAAATTGATTTTATAAATTTAGAAATAAAGTATTAGCTTGTAAAAAAAAATTAGCTAGTTTTTGTATTTATCAATTCTTACATCGGTGATAAATTTAAATTGTTTACTTAGTAAATTAATACACACACACACCATTTTAAACTCTAAGCAGCTCCATACTGCAATTAATCAAGAATAATTTCAATTTTTTCAAGAAGTCAAATCTTAACATTGGAAGTGCAAATCAGTCTCTTATCTACGAGGGTAAGTCAAAAATTATCCCCACTTTGGCTGTAGAATTTATTGTAAATTAACCCAAAGCAAGTCAAATACAGTGGGTGATCGGTTAACGAACATAATCCGTTCCAAGACTTTGTTCGCTATCCAAATTGTTCGTTAACCGATTATCGATTTACCGTAGGTTTTAATGGGAATTTAATTAATTCGTTCTGGAGACCCCCCCCAAAATAAAAAAATATATATACTTTCTTACTACGTTTATTTATATGTAATAATAAAAATACATATATACACAGTCTCACATTTTTATTAGTCATATTCTTTCCGGTTGAAAGGGTTAATCTGTCTAATGTCGATCGCTTTTCTCTCTCCACGATTTTTCGTAAGTACTTAATAGCATTATAATTGTAGAGACCCCGAAGCCTCAACCTGGTTTGGATGCCATTCTAAGACCGTCGTTCTGACATCCTCCCACTTCTACAAAGAATCTCTAATAACAGATATCAGCATTAATCCTCTTTTTCGGAAGAAAACGTATCTCGTCGAGTTTCTTGGTGTTCTTCATTCGAGAGTTCTTGGCATTCTTCCGTCGTCAGATCCGTTTTAGGTTACATTACGAACTCTTCGATGACCTGTTTACCTGTTACGCCATGTTACCCAGCAACATTAGGCATCTTCTGCTCACTCTCTACTTTTGCTATTATACTCTCACCTTTCGAAAAGAAAAACAGATGCAAAACTTAACGAGTGCCTACCTGATAGTCTCGCGAATACACAAAAGAATTGTTTTGTCAGAAAAATAAAAGGCTGGAATTACAAGGGAGAATTTCAAAGTTCGGAGGAATACTATCCGATCGGTATATTCCGGCTTGAGCGTCGATGTCGACGTCTCCCACACTCTGAAAAGTTTCGAATTGTTGCCCGAAGACGAGGGAAGACCAATGAGTATTCATTATTTTATGTCACTTCTTCTTGTGTTTGTTCTGTGGGGTGTTCGTTATCCGATCATGTGTTCGTTGTCCGAACATAAAAATCCATCGCGAAAGTGTTCATTATCCGATTTGTTCATTGTCTGATCTGTTCGTTAACCGATCACCCACTGTATATCATTTCGACATAATCACACTGCCTTTCAATACACTGTCATCTGCCCACAAGTTTTCCTATTCTTTCATTAATTAGAAAATGTTTTTGGCCAAGCTGCGAACCACGAATGCACCAGTTTTAACATCATCAGACATGAATCTTTGTCCCCGTAGCACTTTTTAGGGGACCAAACAGGTGACGGTTCGATGGGGGTGAGATTGGCTATAGGGAGAATACTCTCTCCCTATAGCCCTGGTCTTATGTCTTATTTTGATTGGATGTGACAAATTACTAAACTACTGTTAGTTCAATAAGGTGGGGAAAAAGTTAAGCTCATCCGCTTTCTTACATAGAGGTTAGTAAATTAGTCTTAATGTTATGATGGAGGGGAAAAACAAACTTGTCCTTATCATAATTTAGTAAGTTAAGATAAGCAATCTTTTTCTACAGAATTGGTTAGATAAAGCTAAGGAAAAAGTTGTTTATTCTTCATGAATTCACTTTCTCTCATTTGCATCTGTTTCCGCATGGACAAGAGGATCCACTCTTGAAAAACAATGTTTAGGTAGTTTTGCCACTCAATATGGTATGACAATATTTCTTCCCACCCAAAGGAGAGTAGGCTTTATTCAACTGAGAGAATGCCCTGCAAACTTCATCTTTCTAGCCTTTTTTTTTTCAGCACAACCATCAGATCTTTGTTCTGTAAAGAAATGAGGTTCAAGTATACTTAAATTTTAATTTATAACACACAAATTAAAATAAACAAGAACATTATACTCAACTGATTAGAATTTAGGCAATATATGTTAGAAACTACTCAGAATAGCTAGAATATTTCAACTCTCATCACATCAGAGATGACAAAAGATATAAACCAAACTGGACAAAAATAAACTTTATTTTCCCAGCTGTTATAAGAGGGAGTGTATTGTGGAGTATAGAGGGAAAGTTTCGTCCAGATTCTTACATCTGTCAAAAATTAGTGAAATTTTGCAGGTGGTTTTGTTAGGAGGATTGATGCTATTAAATTTTGGTAGGTAAAGGCGAGGGGTGGGAGATACATACGACCCCCTTTATCTTAGTAGAGTCGGACTTAATGACGAGTTTACTCGTTATTAGCATTTACAACTTTTTACGAAACTTATGTCTACCTCAAAATTAAGCTTTGACGTTTTATAGTAGTTAAAAAATGTTTTTTAATAAAATACGATAACAAATGGCGTCACCAAAACTTTAAATGTTGTCGGTAAAGTCGAGCAACTCGTTGCTCAACTTTACCGATTTTTATTTGAAACTTATGATATTTTTTTTACTTTTTGAATAAACATACTCAAGATGATGAAATCATTCGCATGTTTTGTTTGAATGATTGATAAAGTAGAACTTTCTATAGCATATAATTTATATGTAGTGAAAAAAAGCATTTCAGATACACTAAATAATTGTTAGGTGTATTTGAAATGCAAGAAAATGATATAATAAATGTGATGGAGAGGTCAAAGGAAGAAATTCCGAACATTTGTTAAGAGTTAGTTTCCTCAGTAAAATTCAAAATTTTTGATATCCTAGATAAGCTGAAATACGGTCTTAGATAAATCATGCTGTCGTGGATAAGCTGAAGGATAGTCTAATATACCGTACTTGACACATCATGTGCAGAGGTCGCGCTGTCACCATTTTGCGATATTTTTATTAAAGTGGCGATAAATCCTAGTCCGCTTGTTTCGACATTCAGCCTGAAATTGAATCACATTTCAGGAAAAACAGCAAAATGTCCAACTTCCGTACAACGGGGGTCTCATGCACCACATCCGACGATTTAATGACGTTCTCCCCGAATTTGCTGTTCGGGAAGAAAAGGAAGTGACGTTGAGAACCGAAGACAATTTTGTGCAATGCCGCTCAGCATTTCCAGATTTGGATTTTTATCGACCGACAAAATTTTGGATGACTTTTTCACTTTGATCTTTTTTCAGTAGACTAAAATAAAAATTCTGATATGACAGCCTGTGAAATACTGTGATCAAATGTGTTATTCGAAATTAATGTTTATTCATTAAAGTTATTCAAAAATGATTCCTATTGCTAGCAAGAGCAGGGCCAGACATTCGAATCTAATTCGAACGTCTGGCCCTACCCTTGGCGACTTGGCCCTTCCTTGACCCTTGGCCCTTGCCAACGAAACTTGGCGAGCGTGTAGCCCTAGACACAAATAATAGGACCCATTTGTTTCGCGCGCATATACTGGCTTTACTTGATCTGCCACTCCAGTATTATAGCTCCGTGATTTTTTGGATGTTAAGCTATGGTGGAAGAATAAAAGGCGAAAGCTTTGTTTCAAAACAGGCTAAAGTTATTTGTTAACATATCTACCAGAGGGAGCAATAATCATAGTGTGCTATTTCTGCATGTAGACGTGTTCGATTGTTTTTCTCGCTGCAGCAGTAGCGTAGGGGGGCCGCCTCGGGCGGCACTTTTTAGGGGTCGGCAAAATTTCACAATAAATAATAATAATATCTTGTAAGAATTTGAACCATTTTATTTCATATTTTCGTCCACCTACGACTCGGACCGATTGAAATGGGCACGGCAATAGTGTTACATCCATCCGGATAGTCCGCGAATCGACTCGCCGTCCGGGGATATCGTGCGCAACCTGTTGACCTTTTATATATTTTTTCTTTGCTTGTACGATTCATTTGTAATCATATACACCTCCAATATCCAATAAGGCTAGGTCACTCGCGTTACTCCTATTCAAGTCTCCCTAGTCGCTAACTGTAACTGATTTAGAACCGGCATGCATTGCAAATTATTCTTCGCGTTGCAAAATGATATACGCATGCGTCAGGAACTTTGTTCGAACAAACCTCACCTGCCACGTGCGACTAAATATCCAGATGGCACAACGCGCTGATTGGTCGACTGAATGACGTCAACCTATTGGAAATGCTGATCAATTAGCCTAAACTTTGTAAGAGTTTTGAGAGCGGACAGACGTTATAATTATAGACATTTCATCTAAAACTCGATAAAAGTCACTTATTTATAATTTCACTAGCTCTTGTGTGTATTGACATTAATGTTAAATCAAAAAACACAACACCTTAATTTGCTGACAAATTTAATGAAAAAGCAAATGTTTTCAGCCAAATCTGTTGGCCATCATCAGGCTAAGAATATTCGAATATAAATAAAATAGAACAAAAATTTAAATACAAATAAAAATAACGAATGACATATATATATGTATAAATTAAATGTATAAATAACATACAGGTAACCCCCGTATAACACTGCACTTCTATAGCACGGATTCACTCTAACACGGTTCGAGAATTGGATAAAACCCTCGTACAAAAGGAAATGTAATAAATTTTTACATACTTAAGTAATAATAGTTCACGAAAATTATTATTTTCGTGAACTATTAGTACTTAAGTATGTAAATTTTCTTGCCTTCTGTCGACACATGTGGTCCTTCTCGAAGCTTGTTTCAATGTTGCCAGATCGCGACGTTTCCGCTTCTGATGTTGCCGATTGTTTTTCCCTTATTCCATACTTGCTTTATTCTTTATAAGTGCTTAGTACCATATAAGGAAATTTATAAAGACCTTTTAACTAGAAGCAAGCAATCTAAAATTACATTCATTTTGCAAAAGGTAAAGCATGGATCTGAAGATAATGCAGAAAAATGCTCAGAGGATAAGGATAACTTGCCAAAAAGAAAACGCTCTCGGTTAATTAATAGTGTTTTTAGTGATGACGAAGAAAA
>NW_019385034.1:278155-285043 GCF_000671375.1 Centruroides sculpturatus
TGCCGAATGAAAAGAAAGGACCGTCGTTAAAAAGGAAATTTATAACTCTTCAAAGATAGAAATTTTGGATCGAATTAAAAATCAAGAGCGGATAGCTGATATTAGTAGGCATTTTAATTTAAATGAGTCGACTATTCGGTCGATTAAGCAATCGGGAGAAAAGATTAGAAATTTGGTCGCATCCGGATCATCTATTCTTGCGAAAAATGTTGCTAGTCCGAGAGCACCTATAATGTAAAAAATGGAACAAGTATGGGTAGAAGATATGAACAAGAAACGGTTGCCTTTAAATAAAACTGCACTTAAACACAAAGCTTTAAAAATATTTGATTATTTAAAACAAATGGGGCAGTCGTCAGCTGCAGTGGCGTAGCCTGGGTGTTAGCCGCCCGGGGCGGAGGAAAATTTCGCTGCCCCCTTATTTAGGTATCTCAATTTAAAAGACTAAAATTCAGTTTCGTCACAGAATAAGTAATGAACAATTCCGTGCTCATTTCAATCGGTCCGAATCGTAGGTGTGACAAAAATATGAAATGAAATGGTTCAAATTTTTACAAGATATTATTATTAGTTATTGTGAAATTTTGCCGCCCCCACTATGCTACGCCACTGGTCAGCTGATGAAACCAGTGTTAAATTCGTGGCTACCAATGGCTGGTTTGAAAAATCCAAAAAACGCCATTCAAACGCCAAGTTTTTCTCTTTTTAGAACCGAATCCCAGTTTTTGTATTGAGTTGGTGTCTCCTATAACGCGATTTCCCACAACGCGGTATTTTCAAGGAACGTATCTACCGCGTTGTAGGAGGCGTATTCATTATCTGTGCAAGTATATTTACATTTAAACACTAACCGCGCTATTAAAATTATCTATTGTGTATGAAGTTAAAAATTCGTTCAAAAAAATAATCTTAGTAATTTATTAAGTAAAAGTAAACCGTTTTAAAATTATTCCTATAAATTTACGAAAACGTGCGAGCTAAACTTTATACTGTATTTTCGCTTTATACTCATTCAATATTACAATTAAAAAAAATAATCTATTTCTGCGTGACTTCGTTCTGACTACCACAAAATATAATCGACCGGCATTTCCTATTTTGGTGGGTTGACGTCATTCAGCCGACCAATCAGCGCGTTGTGCCTTCTGGATATTTAGTCAACGTCACCTGCTGTCCGGGTCGGCGATTTTAAAAAGGTGGCAACGGAATTTTTCATTACTTATTCTGTGACGAAACTGAATTTTAGTCTTTCAAATTGAGATATCTAAACAAGGGGGCAGTGAAATTTTCCTCCGCCCCGGGCGGCTGACACCCACGCTACGCCACTGCGCTGCAGCAAAGATTCTGAGAAAAAGTTAAATTCTTATATGATGTGACAATAAAGCTATAAGATTTTGATTACCGTGAATCGATATTTTGTTTGTACTATTTTATTGTACAAACAAAATAAATTCGAATCACATTGTTCGAATTTAAATAAAATCTAGATTTATATCTTTTATCTAATTGGCTAAATCTCAAATCTAGGGACAAACAAAACAATGTACATTTAGCTAAGAAAATTAGATTCTAAAGTTACAATGTTGCAGTGGCGTGCTGTGACATTTGATGATAGGGAAGCTGTGTTTCTATAAGAAGCCGACTTCCAGGGGCAATCAGTCAGCAATGGTCTAGGGTCCATTCGTATTCGTTTGTTCGATAAGCCAGTAAAAACCGTAGACTTCTCTAAATGTATTTTTAATTAATAAATTATCTAACGCACTTAATAAATAAGCAAGTTCAATATAATTAACTCTCTTATATTACATTTAATAGATTCTCTACGCCCTCTAAATGCCAATTCTCGCTTCGATAACATCTACTAATTATTAAAATATATCTATTAGCCGTAACTATCTTGTTATAATTTTCAATGTATATTTTATATTGTGTACTAATGTTAAATTCTATTCTATTTTGATTTCCAAATTGCTTCAATTTTACGAAAGAATCTATGCGAGATTTAGGATTTTCGTGTCTTTTGCCAGCTTTACTCAAATTATTTAAATCGTCAAAGCCAACCTCATTCTACACACTAATTTTATTTGAAAATAGTAGGCCAGGCCAACAAAACAAATTTTGCATTTTTATGCATCCACAAAGCCATTTTATATCTTCATAAATGTTATCATAAAAATGTCGAACAAATTTTT
This sequence comes from Centruroides sculpturatus, assembly GCF_000671375.1. NCBI lineage: Eukaryota > Metazoa > Arthropoda > Arachnida > Scorpiones > Buthidae > Centruroides > Centruroides sculpturatus. The sequence continues at coordinate 280,348 of NW_019385034.1, forward strand.
TCTTTTTCATTATATGGTCTCGAGCCAAAACTTTTTGAAATAAATTTTCGATATCACAATTACATTCTAAATTGCTAGCTATAATATAAGGGCTAAAATTAAAAATAAAATTATAAAAACTTACTTGTTAAAATAAAATGTGTGATGATATACAATTATACATACCTGGTACAAAATATTCAATTGTATGAATATACTTTTAAAGAAAATTATAAATATAGTTTTGTGAAGAAACGTACATAAAAATAACATAAAATAGTCTTTACTTTTTAAATATTAAAACAATCCACCTAGTTAAAATTGCTCCCTACCAGTGGCTCCTGGATGGAATCAGAGACGGTCTGGGTAGGTGTGCGGTGCGGTGCATGCTTGCCAAATCCCGAGGGTGCCGATACCGGTTAATGTCTCTTTTGTCTCATCACTAGTATATCTCAAAGGACGCGACAGGGTTGTTGTAAATTTTAAACGTTTCTCATCATAGCTGTAAAAATCTAAATTTGTTAAACTTAAAAGTCATTTGTTTTCTAACTACTGTAATTCGTTTTAAGACCAGGTGTCCACGGAAATTTCCAAAATTTACAACTTTTACTCACTTTCATTGAACTGGAAAAATTTCTGTCTTTATTACATCTAATATTACGAAGAAATCAGTCCCACTGTACTCGGCTAGATATTGGTCCGGTTAGGCTTTTGTTTAAGTAAAATTCCGGCTCTTTCATCAGGGTTTTGTTTACGTCCCCAATTCCCTAATCGCTTAATTATTTAACTACTTCTTAAGTAGAAATAAGTCGAAACCAGTTACTTTGTACTCGAATATTTGTAGTCTCGGGAAAAAAGTGGAAAGACAAATTTTTACGACAACGGATACATAAATCGTAAATTTAAGGAAAATAAATTCTAGAGCCTTTTCTGTACCTGGTGCATCTCTCTCATTCATTAAATTTAGTTGTAAATGACGCTGTCGAAGTAACGGTTAATTTTTTAACATTATACAAGAATTGTACACGTTTTTTTCTACATCCCCTTAAAGATGGGATGTACGAAATCGTAATATCACTGGTTTAACATCGAAATCCGTGAGTAATATAAAATCGGAGAGCGGAATAAATATATCAAATATTTTAATGGATTTTTTAAACTCCTGTCAACTATACAGAACTATCGTAAAAACATACCAGTAAATTCTTATCGGTTGGGTTAAGTTATAAATCTACTCGTTATTCACGTAATCGAAATATCTAGTGGGCAGGCGGCTAACAGCCCAGAACCGGTCCTTGATAGAATTGGAATCTTTATATGTGTGCAGCTTTCACCCAAGGTCGTAGGCTTCCACCGGCTAAACCGGGTGAGGTTGGTGCTCTGTAAAGCGCATGCGCAAATCTGGCTTTTCGTAATCTGAAAATACAGGAGATTCCACTCCGCCACTAATATTCTAATATACAATAGCAATTTTTTTTCCACGTGTAGTATAGAAATTTGTAATAAGATACATAATGCGGTTATAATAAAATATTGTGCGATTATTTTCATATAATTAAAATTAATATTTATTTATTTATTAGAGAATACGAGGGAAGCGGCGCTTCCAACGCTTCTAATGACGGCACGCCACTGCAATGTTGTCCAACACGTGATACGAACTTCAATGTTTTAACTTTAAAATGGCGATCGATACTTCCAGGTGATGTAGTATATTCTAGTTCGTTGAGATGACAAATGTCGAGAGCCCTTGTAAATCTTAGTTCTAAATTATGCCGCTACGGCGAACAGTGTCAGTCGCGGTAACTGGATTTGTCAGTTTCGGGTCGTAGTTACACGTGGGTCTTGTCTTTGTTCAGTCTTGATTAAAATGGAATGCATTATATGCCACTTAAAATATAAATATGTATAAACAAAGTTTAAGCAATCACCTGAGAGAGAAGCATAAAAAAGATTATAGCAAGGATAGAGTTTTTAAATAAAGTTTAATTTTTTTAATGTAGTTTAAGTGAATATCAGAAAAAAAAGAAATATGGTCACATTTTGGCTACGTACCTGACATCTTTATATCTAATAATATTCACACACACAATTCATTTAGTGATTTTTCATTTAGGAATTGAAACAGAAATGTGAAGTAGAAAATACCGTTAAATACAGTACATTATACTGAGTGGTTCAGAAGGGAATTTAAAAGTTATAATTATGAATAGAAAACACATTTACAACAAAAAATCAATCTCCATTAATGCAAAAATTAGACATTATAACACAGTGATAAAACCGCAAGCACTTTATGCAGCAGAAGGTATTGCTACTCTTAAAATGGGGGAAATAGAAAATATGGAGAAAAAAGAGAGGAAGATCCTTCGAAAAATTCTGGGGCCAAAAATAGATGAACATGGTAACTACGTGCTAAGGAACAATAAAGAGCTTTATCAAAAAATCCCAAGACTCTCGGATACAATTCGGAGAAGGCGAGTAAGCTTCTTTGGACATATAAAGAGAATGGGGGAAAACAGGCTAACGAAACAAATTTTTACGTATTTCAACAACCTAAAGAATAAAAATCAATGGATCAATGACACTCAAAAAGACATGGCAGAAATGGGCATATCGGAAGAAGATATCCAGAACAGGGAAAGGTTTAGAAACAAAATAAAGAACTTCAAGGGTTTTCAGGAAAAGGAAAATAACAGACGTGNGTACGAGTCACTTAGATTTTTCAAATACGTGAGCCGTTCACAGCCCGCACACGTATTTGTAAAATCTAAGTGACTCGTACAACATGGAATTCATATAAAACGGAATTATCAAGTGTTAAGGAGGTCGACTGTAATAACTTATTTTTTCTACAAATTCTCTAATCCAGTGTTTTTCAACCTGTGGGTCGCAAAGCCATACACGGGGGTCGCGGGTAAAAGAAAAAGACAAGTGTTTGTAGGTCCTCCACTACAATAAAAAAACTAGAATTTCAGTGAGAAGGCTGTGCCTGTTTATTTTACAGTACAATTACTTTTTCGTTGATATTTAAATCTCAACAGAAAGAAAATTAAATACGTAATTTTTAAAATCACTGACATAGTTTTAATATGGCCGTGGGGGGGTCGCCAGAATTTTTTAACTTGTAAAGGGGTCACATATTCAAGAAGGTTGAAAAACACTGCTTTGAAAAACAGGTTGAAAAACACTGCCAAATCCATTGGTTTGCTTTTCAAATCAAATCCTGTGGAAACTTAAATATAAACACCGAATATCATTTTGCTTTTTTCCTATTATATTTTCCTACTTTATATTTTCCTACACAACACAAACAAAAATAGCTTACTATGAAAACATTGCAGTACAAATGCAACATTACTTTTTCCTGGTGCTTATATTAATAAACAATTTCCATGATGAAATGTGTGGCAATTCTTATTTAAAACATATTCGAAGGAATTTAAATACAGTATTATTGATTGTTAAATAATTTATACAAGAATTCTATACTTTTTAGTTGAAAAATGATCATACAAATTTGATTAAACATATTTACAGATATATTGTATCTATTATGGAACTGGATACATGAAATTTCTGTAAATTTGAAGTGTTGTTTCTTAACACAGATTTTTAACTGACATTCAAAAGCACAAAATATCTTTAATATATAAATGGCTTGCTTCAAATGTAAATCCGATGTATTACAAATGTACATTTGTAATACACAAAATATCTATTGAAGAAAGAACTGTCAATCCTAACTAAAGCATTAAAAGAATTTTTCTGATGAGAGTAATCTACGGAGAATAGGCTTATTCTTTATTCAAAATTGTTCAACAACTTTTACATTTAAACTTTATAATTTGTTAAGCAAGATTTGTGAAAATTTCTTTCAGATGTATACAAAACTTAGCTAATTTTATTGTTTCGTCTAACTATATTAAATGCGTGTGACAAATTCAAAAAATATTCTGACTCGTCTTAATTATAAATTTCATCCTTTCTCGAACTTTTTATAAATAGTATCTGTACAAATTATAAATTTTCTGTTACAGGTAGGCCTCCTACAACTCGGTACCTTTACAACGCGTTTTCGCTCCAACGCGGTTGGAAAAATGCGGAAATTTTCTTACAACGCGGTTTACGGTATTTAGAAACGAATTATCTTACACATAATAGAAAAATCGCAACGGATAACGTGATACGAACCGCAGTTCGGCATACAGAACTAAATGTCCTTGAAAACAGCTGTTTGTCGCTGTTGGCGCGTTATTTATTCCCTTGAAAGTTTCAGGGGAAGACCGGTTTCTACACAGATGTGCATCAGTTACCGTAAACACTCAAATATATCAGTAAATTTTCCATCATTTATACTGTTTCAATAAGTGGGGACAGCAAAAATGGTCCAAAATACAGTATAAACTTCTATTGGGTGTATATTTTTAACAACATAGTGAAGAAAAGTTTTTTGCGATTTTTACTGTCCACAAAACTGAAAAAATTTTAGCCATAACAATGCCGAATGAAAAGAAAGGACTGTCGTTAAAAAGGAAATTTATAACTCTTCAAAGATAGAAATTTTGGATCGAATTAAAAATCAAGAGCGGATAGCTGATATTAGTAGGCATTTTAATTTAAATGAGTCGACTATTCGGTCGATTAAGCAATCGGGAGAAAAGATTAGAAATTTGGTCGCATCCGGATCATCTATTCTTGCGAAAAATGTTGCTAG
>NW_019385034.1:287753-297921 GCF_000671375.1 Centruroides sculpturatus
AAATTAAAAAAGCATAAAGCGTCTGGAGAAGACGGTATTGTAGCCGAAATGTGGAAGATTGCTGGTCCAAACTTAAGAAAATCTCTGCACAACGTAATTCAAAAAATTTGGGAAACGGAAGAAATACCTGATGAGTGGAAATGTGCACTAATCCATCCACTACACAAGAAAGGAGACAAAACAGATACAAATAACTATCGTGGAATATCACTTCTCCCAGTAACGTACAAAATTCTATCAGATGTAATAAGAACCAGGCTAGAAAAGCAAGTTGACGCTCACATAGGGGAATATCAGGGAGGTTTCCGTAAAGGAAGGTCATGCATGGAACAAATCTTCAACCTGAAATCTATAATTAGGCATTATACCAGGACAAAATGCAACTATGTTGTCACTTTTGTTGATTTTAAAAAAGCATATGATTCCATTGATAGACCAACCTTGTTCGCTACACTTAATGAATTTGGTGTAGATGATAAGCTGATAAATTTAATTAAACAGTCCCTTACAAATACTAAATCTAAAGTAAAATTTCTTGGAGAAATTTCTGAGCCATTCGAAATCAAAACTGGAGTTCGGCAAGGAGATGGTCTCTCACCCATACTCTTTAACTGTGTGCTAGAAAAGATCATTCGAGAATGGGAAAAAGCATTACAAGAAGCTGGGATAAATAATCAAATTAAATTAGGAACCAAACACAAAGGAGTAAAAATCAACGGCTTGGCTTTTGCAGATGATTTCGCGGCCTTGGCTAAGGATGTGAACTCAGCCATCACCCAAATTAACCTCCTAGGAAAAATTGCGAAGAAAGCAGGTTTACAAATCTCTACGTCCAAAACAGAGTACATAACAAATATTTCAGGTGCCCCAAAATCACTAAAAACGGATTTTGGAGAAATTAACAAAGTATCAAAATTTAAATATCTTGGAGAAATTATTGAAACAAATGGGTTGTCTAAAGCAGCAAATTGTGCCAGGACACGGAAGTTGGAAATTGCCTATCAACTTTCCAAAGACATTTACAACAAAAAATCAATCTCCATTAATGCAAAAATTAGACATTATAACGCAGTGATAAAACCGCAAGCACTTTATGCAGCAGAAGGTATTGCTACTCTTAAAATGGGAGAAATAGAAAATATGGAGAAAAAAGAGAGGAAGATCCTTCGGAAAATTCTGGGGCCAAAAATAGATGAACATGGTAACTACGTGCTAAGGAGCAATAAAGAGCTTTATCAAAAAATCCCAAGACTCTCGGATACAATTCGGAGAAGGCGAGTAAGCTTCTTTGGGCATATAAAGAGAATGGGGGAAAATAGGCTAACGAAACAAATTTTTATGTATTTCAACAACCTAAAGAATAAGAATCAATGGATCAATGACACTCAAAAAGACATGGCAGAAATGGGCATATTGGAAGAAGATATCCAGAACAGGGAAAGGTTTAGAAACAAAATAAAGAACTTCAAGGGTTTTCAGGAAAAGGAAAGTAACAGACGTGGAAGACTCTTCACTCAGGAGCAAAGACAACAGCAGAGCGAGAGAATGAAGAGGTATTGGAAAGAAAGGAAGAAGAACAAAGGGAAGGGAAGAGGGAAAAGCAAGTCATAATTAGTTGTTTGTACGTGGTCCAAAGATGGCCGGAATCGACACAAGAAGAAGAAGAAAACACAAGTATCGTACCGATATATTTTAAACCACACGAACTACATTCTATTTTACTTAACGTGTAACCAGTTCAACAACGTTGACAGTATGATAAGCATATACTGCACTCCATTATTGACCAAGACTAAACACCCACGTGTACTGTACCTACGACCCGACACTGACAAATGCAGTTCCCGCGACTGGCGCTGTTCGCCGTAGCGGCATAATTTAGAACTAAGATTTACCAAGGCCCTCAGTGTTCCCAACTGTGGCGACTTTTAGAAGTACGTAGCGACGACCGCAGACAAATCAGCTAAAAGTAGCGACTTTTGAAATTTTATTTATTTTTGAGAAATTTAAATTAGCAGATTTTTCTCTACTTTATAGCGCTCTCTGGCGACGGTCCTCTCTTTAAAATAAGAGAGGCTGACATTGACAAGCTGTCGTTGGAAGGCGAAAGCGACTCCGATTCAGGTGTTTTAAAACCTATTATTTTTTCGTTTATCCATTTTTGTTATATATGCATTATAATTATATATTGTTCGTGTTGTTAACAATTCAATTATTTTTATTAATTGTTTTTTAATACAACTCTTATGTGTACAACTTTTCTTGTATTGTATCAATAAATTTGTTTTGTAATAAAGCATTTTGACGATTTGAAAATTTGTTTATTGAGTAGCGACTTTTATTTTAAAATGTATCGACATTTATTTACGAACAGTTGGGAACACTGAAGGCTCTAGACCAGGGATATCCAACTCGTGGCCCACGGCCTACTGCGCCCTACACATTTTTTAAGATACCTTTTCATTTATTTTGGGAAAGTATGTCGTAAAAATTATTCTCATTTCACTGGATACACTTTGATGTCGTAATGATATATATCTCGCCTTACGTCGGTAATTGGTTCCAGGAGAACGACTTAAGTCGAAAAACGACGTAAGTCGAATTTACTTGTCTCCAAATCTACTTGTCACTAGGCTAAACCATAAATTGCCAATTCCGGTTCTGTATTTTATTTATTAATGCATTTTTAATAATGTATGGTTAATAAGGATATATTTTAAGCTTACAAACAAATAAATTTTAGTTTTTAATATAGTACAGAAAAAAGTAATGTAAATTTACGAATGCCTGTACTGTAAATACAGTACATACTTGTAAATGTATATTTTAATATGATTTTATGTGCTTTAAACTCTTTTCTACAGATATTACGACTTCAGTATTTGTGGCGGACAGACGTAAAGTCGAATAAAATGACTTAAACTTGATTTTTATTTTTCCATATACTTTTTTGACAAATGACGTATAATCGGGAACGACGTAAGTCGAGGTATACCTGTAATTGGTTTTAGAAAACTGTTTCATCTAGAAGTGTTATGCTTGTGGGGTAGTACATACTGTTGTGAACAATTTATTTTTATTTTGTGGGAGTATAATTTTTTTTACTGTCAATAATATATATAATTACAAAAATATTATATTTCTTATTAAAATTTGATATTCACATTTTGAACTTTTTAAAAGCATATATTTATGTAAAATACCTTTGTGGCCTGCTGAATATATGTTAATTTCTAATTTGGCCCATTAAGAAAAAAGGTTGGACAACCCTGCTCTAGACGTTAGTTTAGATGCACCGAGATCCGCCATTTTGGAACTGCAGTGCGGCTCCATGTGCGTTGTTAAAAGACCTTGAGTAGCGATTTCAAGGCTTTTACAGCGAAAGCAGCAGCGCTGAATTTAACCAACCATATTATCTAGTAACCTCGATTAGAAATTAAATTTATATTTATATTCGAATATAGGTACTTATACATTTTAAAGAGATACACACCACTTTCAATGTTTTTCAATATTAGTTAATTCGATTAAATTTAAAAACTTGACGTTTTTAATTTATGAAATATAATTCTATGTATAGCTCCAGTTTGGATAATCTGGATAATTATGTCTTTTGAAAATTTAAACAATGCTTATTGATTGAAGTATTTAATAATAATAATAATCATTATACTGTATTCATATTTTTATACAAATAAGTATGTAACAAAATATGAATTAAATATTTTACAGATTAAAACCGATAAATGAATGTGGCAACACTTAAAATTACCAGCGTGGCGACATGTTACGAAAGTTAAAGTTTTGGTTATGTGATTGCTGTGTGGTCTGAAATTGTCTGACAAAATGTCTAATTATTATTACCATAGCAACGATATTGAAGAAGGTCAATTCGACGATGCCGTAGAAAATACGTAAGAATTTATTTCTTGAAATCTTCGTATTATATATAATTTTAATTAAACATGTTCTTTGTTGTTGTTGTTGTTTATCTATATTATAAAATACTGTCGAACCTGTCTATCTTGAATATCACGGGAACGAGAAAAAAAAAATCTGATATGTAGAGGTTCCTACACAGTAATAGGTTTGATTGTATGTATAGTATTGTATTAATGTAAAGCAAGTACAGAACATACCTGTGTTAGGTATAAATAAATCTTAACAGAAATAGTCTGTCAACAGTCCCTAATGTCTGACGTACTTCAATAAAACACAAGCCAAACTTGTAGCCTTATAGTGCATTCGTACACAATCCACGACTCGCTTTGATCTCGATTTACCCACGGTCTCGATTGCGACTGTCACCGGTCCGACGTCGAGCTGTTCGCACGGGCAGGCCGCTTGAGAAGAACCCGGCTATTGCATACCGTGATAAAACTGACATAATTACGCAGTAAGTCGTGAACGCCGACAAACAAAATGGAAGTTTTGGTTAGAAATAAATACTTTTTCTTGCCATACATCTAATAATAACCACATCTCGTTGTCTCTCCAAATATCTTTTTTATTTCTCTGTTGATAGCCCGACACTTGTTCCGCAGCCATCTTGTTTATTCTCGCGTGCGTGAGATTGTGGGAACTCTCTTATGACTGGATCTAGCCCAAAAAGTCTCTTGTGTCGATCGTGATTCAACATCGTTTTGGTCGAGAGAGGTTGCATCTTGGCACGTTCGTCGATCTTATCGTGATCTAGATTGAAATGCTCGGTGCAAACGGGATATGAGCCTGCTAGTGGTCGAGTGCATGAAACCACTAAATGCTGGTAGATGGTTGTGGGTTTGCACCTGGCCAAAGGGCTGGATATGTGGAGTTTTCCAATTCTCTTCCCATTTGTAACATCTAAATAAGAGCCAGTTTCACACAAAGTCCTCCTAAAAGGCATCCTCCTGAAGAAAATCACCCTTGTGTTGCATTGTCGTAAACAAATAAACCAAACCGAACTTGTAGCCAGTCAGAGAAAAACAGCTTTAAGTTAATTGCATCTATGTACTTTATTATAAGAGTGTTTCTCGACTTCAATTTATGCTATCAAAATATGGTTGCTGAGCTTTTAATTTGTAATCGACACTTCAGCCCATAATTTGAGATGTAAAGGTTTGGGAGAAAATTATTTCAGATAAACATGGAAAATGTATTGAATTTAGGCTGAAAATGTAGGGGAAAAGAAAAATTTGAGTTAAACAGATTCAATTGTAATTAAATATCCTAATTTTACAGGTGTAAAAGATCATAAAACAATTTGTATTCATTTATTGTAATGAAAACAATAATTTGTCTTTAAATTCTACTAATATATTTATTATGTTTACATGTAATATATGTAGGCCCTCTCTATGTAGAGCCTTGCAGGATCATTTGGCCAGAGCCCGTGTCATAGAGATCCCAAAATTTAGTCTTTTTGAAAAAATATGAAAGCGTACAAAATTGTGATGAAAAGTCTGCTTTTTACTTGTTTTAATGATTTATTTATCTATTCTTATAGTTTTCAGAGAGGAGTGGAATCTTATCTCTCTCTCAGGTTCTGATTACATACACAGGTTGTCTAAAAAGAAACTGAACTTTTGCTATAGAAATGGCACAATTAGTATTACTGGTCAAATTCAAAATTTTGAATGTTATATTATCAATCGTGTGCAATAGTATTTGAATCGGTTCATAACAATCCTTTGTATGGCTTGAAATGTAAGGGTTATTTCATGACCCTCAACAGAAAATTGCAATGGAGCAACATGCCAATATTAAGTTCTGCATAAAACTAAAGAAAACTTTTACTGAAATGTTTAATTAATTTAAGTTACTGAAACAAGTATATGGGAATAATTGCCTGTGGTTGTCTGAAGACATTGACTACAGATAGTAACATTGATAAAGTGTGACAAATATTAGGAAAGGATCTGAATGTGACTTGTAGAATGTTGCCAGGGGAGTTGGAAGTGTCAAAGGACTCTCCACATAATTTTACATAATCATTTGAACAAACGTAAAGTCTGTTCCCACTTTGTTCTGCACTCACTCACTGAGGAACAAAAACAGACACACATTCATCATACTCAGGACGTTATCAAAATGGCTCTCTGCAATCCAAATTTTCTCAAAAATATTGTCATGGGTGATGAGATGTGGTGCTACCAATATGACCTGTGATGAAGTGTCAAATTTCCACATGGAAGTCATCAGACAAGCTAATATCAAAAAAACTTTGTTTCCAAAAATCATGGGTTATGACCATGCTCATCTGTTTTTATGATTCCAAAGGTATTGTCCACAAAGAATTTGTCCCAAATGTCTAGAATGTTACCAGAAAATATTATTTGGGTATTTTGGAACATCTCTGGAACCAAATTTTACACGTATGGCCAGAATATTGTACTCAAAGAAGTTGGACACTGCTGCACAACAACTCACCCTCACACAAGAGCACTGCTGTTCGTCAATTTTTGGCTTGAAAAGGTATTGTAACCCTAGACTGTCACCCTATTCTCGCAATCTGGTTCCCTGTGACTATTTTCTGTTCCCAAAACTTAAAATTCCAATGAAAGGGACTCATCACATGGACATTCTTGAGATTGAGGCTGCTTTGATCACAGTACTGAACCAGGTGCTGAAACAGGAGCTGAAAAAGTCCTTTGAAATGCTCATTACTCATTCTGAATATTGTATTGCTGCAGAGGGATTTTTTTTTAAATAAACAAACACATTTATAAAAATATTTCTTGTATTTTTTTCTTCCTAGAGTAAAAGTTTAGTTTCTTTTTAGACAACCTCTGTATATCCCTGGTGGCTAAACTACAGTTTGCATGCCGCAAGTGGTTCTTCTAGACCCTTATTTTGCCATCTGTAAATTTATAGTTTCTTTTTAGAAACTTGGTACATAATACTGACATCTTTAGTGTTTTTGTAAGTTTCTTGACTTGTTACATAGTTCTGATATACACATGGACTGTGAGCATAACTCTTAGCTTAATCTTGAACAGATGACTGAAAGCTAAAAAGCCATGTTTCTAAACAACAAAACCCACCAACTTAAGATTTGATAATGATTTACTTTTCAAATTAACTTGTTAAAAAAAAAAACAATAAATAAATCATCAAATTACTTGTGTAGCAGCCTTAAAACTTTTCTACAATTTTTAGAATAGGAAGTATTAAATTTTTAATATAATAAATGTTTCTTTATAATTAAATCTATTCTTTTGCATTTAGTCTCATTATTTAATAATGGTATAGCATATATTATTTAAATTCTTTTTAGTTAAAATTTTTGAATTAGTACACAAATGTACAACATACATAGGAAAGGGCTCTATAATGATTTTAACAGACTACAGACACTAACAAACGAATCATAAAAAAAATTTAAAACAATTTAGGACTAATTTGACAATGATACTTTTTGCCTTTGACCAACTGAACTTTGCATCTGTGTGCTCTAACACAGTGTTACTCAAACTATGGTCCACAGCCTGTGCTGGTTCATTTTATAATTAATTTAATTTCACAAAAATACTGGTTTGTGAAATTAGTGCTGCTCTAACACACATTACATCTGTTGTTTTAAATGAAACATTTTATTTCCAAACAGAAAATTCATTATATGTATATAGTATATATATTATTGTTATACAGTGAAATTCCATTAACCTGGCATCTGGTATACCAGCACGTCAAGCTTGTTGTTGGGGAGGTTATTGGTGCACTGATTAGGTTCAGTTAAGATTTTCATGTAAAAGCACTCAAAATGTGCAGTTCTTGGAAAGGGATATGGGTTCTCCTTTTTTTAGAGATGAGAAATGTCAAGACATGATGCAGTGCTAGATAAAACCAATTAGGTTGTGCATGACTTTTCCAAAGATGTTAGTGCATGGGTTTGACATGAGAAGCAAAATTATTTACCACTCTTGGAATCAATAATTATCATGAAAACAGCTACAGTACATTACTGTTCATGTACTTTGACAATTAGAGATCATCTGTATTTATGTACAATAAAAGTATACAAAGTAAGAATAGTGTATTCTTTTTCAAGCCAGTGAAAGATAGGAATATCCTGGAAAAATTGAAATGATGCCATTTCAGAATTGTTAAACAATCATAAAAAGTGGATTTATACAGTTTTACATGTGAAGATATATAATATTGTGATCAGAGGATCAAAAAAACTGGAAAAGCTTCCATCATCCAATAACCTGGCACCACATCAGTCCTGATGATGCCAGGTTAACAGAATGTCACTGTATAACTTCAAATTTTAAAATAAAATGGTTAGTTATATATATTTGTAAATTTAGATGACAAATCTATAATTATTTATTTAGTACAGTAAGCATTTAATATGAATTTTAAAGTAATTTGATAATTTGTTTGTTCTGTTTTTTTACATAGTTAATCCTGAAAAATAAATCATTAGTTATCAAATCTTAAGTTGATGGGTTTTGTTGTAGAATGTTATGGTATTGCCATAAATATAAATGCAATGTTCATCAAACTATGGTCAGTAGTCTGTTGGGAGTCTGTAAAATTCTCAGAAAATGATTGATATTGCATGTCTGAGGTGAGTGATCATGGTGCATGGATATGTGACACTTTTTATACTTGTCTGCATTCAACATGATACTCCACAATGGAAACAAGCTTAACCAATGGCACCAATGAATGGTGCAGTCAATAAGTAGTCCTGTGGTATTTTGTTTATAGCATTTTTGTATGGGTTGGCAACAAAAATTCTGGATTTTGGAATGTCTATCAAATGTGTGTCTTTAAAAATAAAAAGTTAAAAGAAAATGTGTAATGGTAATAATCTATAGTTTTACCTTGGTAACCACTGTATTTTACTTAAAAGTTTGTATTTATTAATATAGATATTGAATATAAATCAAAATAAGAGTTAAAACAGTGGAAATAATTCTAATTTAATCTTAGATTATCTGTGAATTCACTCATTAAATAAAATTTTTAGAAAATATTTTGGGAGTAAACAAAGAGAAGTTGAATGATGTATATTGTAAAAAAATATTTCAGAAAGTAAGCCTGCATACACACTAGGCGTTTTTAAACATGCGTTTGATGAACCAAGAGTTCTGCATAGGTGTACACACTCAAACGTGCGTTTTTGGCCAAGCGCGCGTACCAAACAGCTACTAAGATATCGTCCAACATATACGTGGACGATATCTTAGTAGCCTGGCAACACACGGAAGAGGAATTCCATATTCTCAAAAGTTATCTTATGGAGGTTTATTCTACCATCAAGTTTACCTGGGAAAAGGAAAAGGGAGGTAAAATTGCGTTTTTAGATCTAAACATCACCAAAGCCCAGGGTGCGATAGTGTTCTCCGTGTTCCATAAGTTCAACAGCATACCTCCTTTAATCCCTGCCATCATGTACCAACCGCGGCACTACGTCAACGCAGCTATCGCCCCTCTAGTTAGAAGGGCCTTTTTATTGTCTTCCAATCAAGCTGTTGTCAACATCAAGCTTGAAGCTATTAGTGCAGCGGTAAGTGCGGCGGGTTATGCTAGATCTAAGTACAGGTACATCCTTAGAAAGGTCAAAGGTTCTCTATTTCCCAACACGACTTTGCAGGCCTCGGAAGAATGTACGATAATACAGCCTCCATTACCATTATGTGGCCGCATTTGCCGTATTTTTAGGCAGCATGCGCTTTTCCTGCCAGTGTCGCCGCGGCCAAGCCTTAGAAGATTGTTATGCAATGACAGGGATCCGTTTTCTGTGCTAGAGCGGTCTGGAGTGTATTCCATCCCATTGGAAAGTACAACATCTAGTACTCATACCCAGTACAGTGGAACCCCGGTTAACGAACTTAATCCGTTCCGCGACTCCGTTCGTTAACTGAATTGTTCGTTAACCGAAGCAATTTCCCCCATAGAAATTAATGCAAATGCAATTAATCCGTTCTAGTCTCCGAAATTTTTGTGATTTAATTTGTAATATACAGTAATTTTCTTTGATGAAAATGTAGGAAAACGTAGTATCTATCATTACAGCAACAAACATGTAAACTTTGTTTAATAAAATATACTGTACATACCTTCGTTTGTTGTAGTTGGTGGCAGAAAAGTGGAGATATACGAACCTTAATGCTTAGAAGGGGAATCCCTTCCAAAAAAATAACGGGTAGCACTTCATCGGAAGATTCTTCGAGTC
>NW_019385034.1:300563-307845 GCF_000671375.1 Centruroides sculpturatus
TGTGACCTTTGGCTATTTCTCAAGCTGAAAATGCCGCTAAAAGGAACCCAAATTTAGTCGAGAAAAGACATCATGCGAAATGCGACGGACCGGCTGATAACCATTCCAAAAGATGCATTCCAGCAGTGTTTCCAGTAATGGCAGGAACGCTGGGAGAAGTGTATACATTACCAAGGAGACTACTTTGAAGGGGATTAGGGTTTTGTACCTCAAAGTCAATAAATTTATTTTTGCCGACCAAAGGTCCGATACTTTTTGAACAGACCTTGTATATTTTCCACTTAACAAAAATACAATATGCTCTTGCTAATCCAGCTTCTCAATTATTTGACATACTCTTCCCCCATTGTGATTATGAGTGCATTTACTTTTTGCTAGCTTCTAAGCTTGCCGAGCTGACACCTAGCGCAGCCTGACATCATACTAGCATGCTCGTGAAAGTATACAGTAATGGACGCTGCCATCTTTGAACAAACTCCAAGCTCGTTGTAAATTCTTCGAGCATGCTGAGCACTCTAGGAATGCTAGCAATGATGTCACGGGTGTGAAAAGTAAACGCCGTGCTCATTGGTAGCTAACAAAAAGTATACAGGCTGAGCGCACTAGGGTGGATTGGAGCTAAAAGTAAACACACCCTATTTATGCACTTCCATTTCCATGAAAGTGTTAGTCATGTCATGCAATCTATTATCTTGCTTATTTGGATTTAATTTCTCTGTATGATATTGCATGTCGGCAGGTCATATTATTGATATGCGCAACAATTGCCTCCAAAAAGAATAGGTACCAAAGGATGGCAGATCACATACATGTAATTTGTTCCTTTAGGCCTATAAGCGCTTGGTAGTCCAGCAACCTGTCTAATCTAATATCCCACTGTGCAAGGAGTGGCTGGATTAATAAGAGTCTAGTATACACAAAGAAACACTAGTTAAAACTTTTTATCAGAATTGCATTATTTTCACATAATGCAATTCTGAGAGAACATTCTGAAGTGTCTGTATTTCTAAACTTGTAATAACAAATATTTATCTTTCAAGATAATGAGAATTGTTAAATATTCCAAGACTGATCTTGAGAATAAACTAGCTTCTATTTTTTAATCAGTGTGTTGGGATATTATTCTCTACATTTAAAGTTGAAGAACTTCTAAATATAAAGTAGTGTTATGAGATTAAAAAAATTAATTATACATAAAATATAGAACAGTAAGTTTAAGAACTCTTAACTCTTGAAAAGAAAATACTGTTTAAAGAATTAAATTCATTTTCTCCCAAGTTTAAGATTATTATTAATTATAATATATATGGAATTTAACAAAATTTTGAATATAGTTAATGTTGATTTTAGTAAATTATCTTTTTTTTAAAGATTAAGAATTTGTTTAAAAGTGGTGCTGTTGGAGACTGCTCACCTGTAAGGTGGTGGTGAGCTGAACACGGATCCAATATCAGGCTGTGGTGACAAGCCGATTGGTCAACTCCTGTCGCAATCCAAGGATCAGAAACGTCACTTTTAGAATCATCATTGAATGCTAGGGCATACCCCAGAGGCGACACGCAAATTTTTCATGCCTGACCAGCATGAAAAATTTGCAAAGGCTACCAGTTCAAGGGTGGATCTGTTAAAGAAGCTAGCCCACCCAAACCTGAACTCAAACTTGAAAACTAAACTAAAGTTGATCTGAATCGCTACACTCAACATTGGAACATTAACTGGGCTTAGCCGCGAGCTCACTGATATATTTAAACGACGTCGTGTGAGCATTGCCTGCCTGCAGGAAACACGTTGGAAGGGAGATAAGTCATGTGACATTGGTGATGGGTTTAAATTTATATACTACGGCAAGACGAATCAGCGTGGTGTCACCTTGGTCGTTAGCCCTGACTTGCGTGACTGTGTGACAGAAATAAATCATCATTCTGATCGCCTTACGTTTGCTATCATTGACATAGGCCAGGGGTGCCCAACAGTTTTTGTCCCCAGGCCAAATTGGAAAGAAAACTTTTTCCACGGGCCGAACCAGAGGCTGCTCTAGGATGATTTTGAGGTAGTGCGAGATCTCATTGTGGTGTCACCCCGTAGAGGCTAAATTGTAGATAGAGATTACAGATACATTTTTCACATTATCATGCTTTATCAACATTCTACGCTGTACTTACAAGATTTGTAATGGAGGGTTAACTCTAAACATACAGTGAGGAGTTGAGCCTTTTTTTTTGTTTGTTTTTTTTTTTAGGTGTCAGAATTTTTCATTGAGCTACTCAGACTTCAGTAGCTAATATTGAAAAATTGTTTGCGGGCCACATAAATTCATTAGACGGGCCGAATCTGGCCCACAAGCCGTATGTTGGCCATGCCTGACATAGGCACTTTCTGACTGCGTATCTTCTCGGCATATGCCCTGCAAAAAGGATGCGCTGAGGAGAAGGAGCAGTTTTTGTGGAATCTACATGACCATGTAGCATCGTGCCTTACAGAAGATATGCTCATGGTGTGTGGTGACTTAAATGGCCAATAATGGGTATGATTGCTATGGCGGCTTTGGTTATGGTACATGAAACAATGACAGTTGTCGAATTCTTGACTTAGCAGAAGCTAATGACCTTGTTGTCTGCAATACTTTTTCAAGAAACACACGAGTCATTTGGTTACCTACACAGTGGAAACAGCTGCAGCCAGATTGACTACATGATAGCATGGAGACGTGAATTCAACGATAGTGTCACTGATGTAAAAGTCATTCCATCCGATTGTTTGGCCCCATAGCATAAGTTTCTAATCATTGACATGAAGATCACCACACAACACCAGGGCGGCCGCATGAGAGGGCTGATGATGATTAATTTGTGGAAGTTGTGGAAACACGAAGCTGCCATGATCAACAGCATTACCTTTCCTGAAGCCAGTGGATCCTCAGTTGACGCCACGTACGATGTGCTCCATGACTCCATCACCACAGCTACAAGGATGACCTTTGGCGTCAAAAATTTAAGTAGTTGGCACATCAATAAGCAGACATTGCACTGGACAGAGGTAGTACAACAAAAGGTGTGGGAAAAGAAGATAGCCTTTAGAGCTTGATTTGCCAATAAGATTGGCGAAAACTGGCAGTGGTACACTGCAGCCAACCAGGAAGCTAAGAGAGCAGTGGCTGCAGTACAGGCCAAACACCATTGAGATCTTTACGATTAACTTGACACACAGGAAGATGAGAAGAACATCTACCGACTGGTGAAAGCGTAAATGAAGGCTGCACAAGACATCAAGCACTACATGTGCATGAAGGATAAGAATGTACGGCATCTGCTGGATAGGAAATCTTAAGAAGGAAAGCTTGAGCCGCTGGCGCAAATATTTTGATGAGATCTCAAACATTGAATTCCCACATCCACAGATTTCTGAGGGTCTGCCTACTCTGGGATGATCTTTCAGATCACAGCTGGGGAGGTGTCTGCGGTGATTAGAAGTATGAAGAACCAGAAGGCACCAGAACCAGATGACCTGCCAGCCGATGTCTGGAAGCTCAAGGACCTGCACAACGAGGCTACAACTTGGCTAACTGCGTTCTTCAATGCTGTGGTAGTCACCAGCCGACCTCCGGCAATCTAGTCTGCAAGTATCACTGTACTGGTTTTCAAGAACAAGGGTGACCCAGCAGAATGCTCTAACTACCAGCCAATACGCCTACTCTCTCACACTATGAAAATCTTTGAGCACATTATTGACCAATGTTTGCATGACATTGTTTGGATCAGTGTCGGCCAGTGTGTCTTTGTGAAGGGCTGTGGAACTATTGAAGCAATCTTCGTAGCCCACAGGTTGATGGAGAAACACCGGGAGAAAAATAAACCCACTACACGTTGCCTTCCTCAACTTGGAAAAGGCCTTTGACTGCGTACCCTACCAGCTCATTTGGTATGCACTCCGCGATCACAGAGTGCTTGCGGACCTCATCAGCTGGTTCAGAATGCTGTACACAAATACCAGCAGCCGAGTGAGGTGCATGGCTGGTACATCTGACAACTTCCCAGTGAACATTGGTGTTCATCAGGGCTCTGCACTGTCGCCACTGCTATTCATTCTCATCATGGACACTATCACAAAGAATATACAGAACGATGTGCCTTGGATGCTGCTTTATGCTGACGACATCATGCTTGCAATCATCACTCAAGAAGAGCTACAGTGCCAGGTGCAGGCCTGGAGCAACCGTCTGAGTTTCTTTGGCTTACACTTTAACACCAAGAAGACCAAATATCTAGAAATTTTTCCAAATGTGGGCACGATTCAGGCAACGGTGATAACTTATATAAAACACACACTTTTTGTTACCTTGGCTCAACCCTACAGAGTGACGGAGGCATTGACGACGAGGTATGAGTGAGGGTGAAAGCAGCATGGCTACGATGGAGAGAAGTCACCGGTATTCTCTGCGACAAAAAGATGCTCATGTACTTAAAATTGAAAATCTACCAGATTGTAATATAACCTGTCGCTCTCTATGATTTCGAATGTTGGCCATCAACGAGAGCAGCCGAACGGCATCTCCATTCCATGGAGTTGCACATGGCTCGCAGGACTCTTGGTGTATCCCTTCTCAACCATATCATCAATGACATGATATGTCAACAATTTGGCATCACACCCATTGAGGCAAAAATGAGAGAGAGAGACGCCTGTGCTGGTTTGGCCTTGTCCGACAATCAGCCCTGGATACAGTTGCCAACATTGCCTACCACCTAGAGGTGAATGGCTGCCGGCCTTGTGGAAGATCAAAGTAATGATGGCAAGATGCTATCAATGCAGACTTAAGGGCTCTGCACCTGAACCCAGATGATCCACTCGATCAAACAAAGTGGCATTTGAAGATCCGAATAGCGGACCCTACATCTGTGGAACAGTGCTAAGAATAATAATAATAAATGTGCAATTTATAGGCTGTCACATGTATAGGTTAGGCTTAAAGTTCAAGAATGCTCATTGAATGAAAAAATCAATCACAACATACTCTGACTTCTCAGATCAGCTGTGAATTTTGTTTTGTGACACTTTCAAAACACATTGTGGTCTTAAGGAAAATTCATGTTGAGATTCTTTTAATAATCAACCAAAATGTAAACTGGCAAGATAAAAATGCCACAATACATTGTGGGCACTTATTAATATAAACCACAACACAGTGTGATAAAAATATAGGTAACCCCTGTATAACACGGCACTTCTATAGCATGGATTCATTCTAACACAATTCGAGAATTGGGAACATCCCCCGTATAACACGGTGATTTTATAGCACGGGTTCACTCTAACATGGTTCGGGAATTGGGTCAAACCCTCATACAACATGAAATGTAATAAAGGGTGCGTTCTTTTATATTTCCGTATAACTCTGCACAAGCATTCTAATTGTTTTCGTGGCTACTTTGAATGCTCTTTCAACAAATAATCCATTTAATGGTTATATTTTACAATTGGGACCCTTCTTTTGCCTCTAAAAGCTCATTTTAGAATTATAGATTCCTCCATCACGATACTATTGATAGTGCGGGCGCTGCCATCTTTCTTTCATTGTCATTCCTAAATGCCTATAAACAGCAGCAAACTCCTGTTGCAGAGCGACCGCTATTAACGAANGGGTAGGTGCGACATCGAGTTGGCAAGATTGGTGTTGCAACACCAATACACTCCGATGTGGGACCAAGTGGGGATACTCAAACAGTGTGATAGCAGGAACCTCTTGTATATATGGGAGGCACTATTTACCAGCGTGCTAAATCCATGCAACACCCCCACACTGGATGTGCCTTCATTGTGGATCAACTTATACAACAGGTTAAAACAATGTCGCTAGCTCCGCATTGTCACAAAATATTTTATTGCTCATGCATGTCGGCATCGAGCATGCGTCTTTCAAATTCTCTGTTTGTTCTATTTTGATTTTATTCCAATGCTGGTTTGCCATTGCTGTAATTTGAATTTGAAGGTTATTAACTGTTCTTTCAACCTGAAGAAGACGAAAATAGTTTCGTTGAAAGTGCTAGTTGTTTGTAGCAATAGCTGTAGGTTCTTAACACCTAGATGATAATTTTCTCAACTTTACTTATCCAATATATGGCGTGAAGTCCAATATTATTTTCAAAAAATTATTTGTATTTCTGAGTGAAAGTTTAACATGTTAATTTTGCTTTCCAGACTTGAAACTGATAAGGCTACCAGCACTTACTGTATATTCTTTAGTAAGTAAAACTGGTGGCTATAAATATCACGTACCTCAGAAAAACCTTTAACTGATGCGAAATAAAAATTTAACAGTACAAACGTTTTCAGACCCCTCCTGGGTCCATCTTCAGGCAAAAATCGTTTGAAAATTTACAAAGTACAAAAAATATTCGTTTAGAACGATTTTTAAAACGAATTTTATTTCACATCGGTTAAAGGTTTTTCTGAGGTACGTAATATTTAGTTAAATCCGATGTGCAGAGGATAATTATTATGGCTATAAATAATTTGAAGTGACAAAAAAAATTTAAAAACTGGCAAAATGATTGGTGATTTCTTTTTACAATTTTTCAGAGCTATCCCTGAATAATAATAATATTTTTATTTGTTTTTTACATTATTAATGATTAAAAAATATTTAACTGTATCTTGAAATATTACATTTGTTTTTGCAGAAATAAAAATATTCAACAAAATATATTTGTAGAACAAGGAACTGATGAAGAACTTGTTCAGAAAGGTTGTATTAAAGTATTTTTATCATAATTTTGATAATTTTTTTTACAGTTTTTAAATTTAATATAATGAGACAAGTTGTAGAATAAATGCAAAATACTAAATATTTTCTTTACTTTTTATTTTATTTTATTAAATAATTTTCTGAATTCAATTTTACATAAGCTATAATTATTTGTGTGTCTAAAGAAATATTTGATACTATTATAATTCTATTAATTAAACAAAGTAGGACCGTTACAAAAATGACTGAAGGTAAATTTGCATCTGATATTTACAAGGTCTGTTCAAAAAGTATCGGACCTTATTTTTTTCCGCGTAAACCAATGATGCGAGAGAGGCCTCCTTCGGTGGAGTTGTGGAGGGGACAGTCATGCACAGCCCTGAATTTTTTCCCGCCTGCAGAAAGCGTCAGTCGTTGGCAATCGGCGTATGAGTGAGGTCATGTAGTGCGCTCTCGTCGGATTTCACTAAGCTGGAAAATGACTGAACAACGTGAGCAGCGATATTACATCAAATTTTGCCAAAAACCTTGGCGATACCC